>NW_020230524.1:60000-312500 GCF_003227715.2 Harpegnathos saltator | reverse complement strand
TGTCGCCGCGCTTCTGTGTGAGGAATGCGTCGAAGTAGGAATATTTTGGTGCGCGTCGGCGAGTGAGATTTGCGCGATTGATTCGACGAGGTTATGTCCGTCATATCGGCATATTTGGTTTCCGGGATGTGTGATGTCGTTCGATTGAACGGCGGCTTTTGGACAAAGAAAAACAAGCCGCCGGCGAGCGACGGCCACGCCTCGCGTGACGCGGCGCGCTACATTGTGCCCGCCTTTTGTATTTATCCGCCTTCTCGTCTGATATTTTATTGTTATATTTCGCGTGTCGCGACTCTCTCTCTCTCTCTCTCTCTCTCTCTTTCGAACCGCTAATACCGGCGTATTTTGTCAATGAAGTAGTAGACTGCCGTGGGGAAAGCGCGTTTGCGTTGACCGACGCTTTTACCAAATCCCAACAGCTGTCGCGAGGTGAATTTGCGCGCGCACGATTTCTCTCTCTCTCTCTCTCTCTCTGTCTTCTTGTGTGTCTCCTCTCCTCCCTCCCTGTCTCTCTTTCTTTCTTTCTTTCGCCGCCGTCGCCACATTCTCGCTTGGTCGCGAACGCGAAGACGACATTTCGAACGTCCGGTGTCGGGGGCCAAACCGCGATCAATTTTTCAGGTACACCCCGGTCATTCGCTTCTCGAGATTCGAGCGGAGAGAACGAGCAACGTCGTCCTCGTCCTCGTCGTCGTCGTCGTCGTCGTCGTCGTCGTCGTCCTCGCGGCATTGTCTCTCGCGAGCGCTCTCGTGTCTTTTTTCCTTTCCTTTTTTCCTTCCTCTGCCGATCGTCGGCAGCAGAAGAAGGCGAGGAGAGCAAAAAGAGGAGTCGCGAAGGAGGGGGCAGGGGCCGAGTGCACACGGGCAGGCGTGCGTGCGTGCGTGCGTGCGGGGAGACGCGCGTGTGCGTGAGAAACACGCGCACGTACACTAAGATGTCTAATAGATTGGGGTTGGCAGACGGGACAGTCGCAGACACCCACGCGTTTCCCCGCATCCACGCGATGTCGACCAAAAATATTCACGCACGACAAAGGGCAAGAAACCGGTAAGTCAGCAACTATACTTTTTTCCAGATTCTTCCTCGCCCTCCCCTCCCCTTTCTCGCCATCCCCCTTCCTTCCGCCGCTTCTCCGCGCTGCCTCTCAGCGCGGTTTCAACGACGCGGTGGAATTCTTAGCAGGGCCTCCTCTCTCCTTCCCCCCCCCTCTGTCTCTCTCTCGCTTTAAAATTTATCGATACGTGTGCGTTATGCGCGAGTAATATGAGTTACTTGCTTGGAGCCGCGCCAGGGACGCTTAATCACGCTAATGTGCGCAAAGAGTACAGACGACAGTGATTCAATGCGGATAATTTTATTACAATGGCGAATGTTTGGAAATACTACTGCACCGAGAGCCGCGGTTTCTTGCAGCAATCAGCAAAACGAGCTGTAAAAAGATGTATATGTGATTTTAAGGGGAGAAGGGGCTCAAAGCCTTTTTGTGAGAGATGAAACTCGACAGAGCCACGTTATACACAACAGTAATTTCTTATCGTTCGTTTGAGGCGTAAATTGTCCAACTTGCGGTTGCTCTCGTCAAATTAGGCTAGGTTAGGTTAGGTTAGGTTAGGTTAAGTCCAGTCAAGTCAGGTCTGATTAGGATTGGTGGATGAACTTTGCTTCGCGCGAAAATCTGCGAACTCGTATGAAATCGCATAATTTCCCAGGGAAAAAGCATCGGTCGATGCGGAGCAGGATTTATCGAGGTTTTCGTTGCAGGAGCCGCTCCTGCAAGAAACTTGCGTACGTATATCTTTCACGGCTTGTTTCATCGATTACTGCAAACAAAAACCGCGCGGTTCTCTTGGTGCACTTATCTGTGCCTTTCTCTCGGAGCGCGCGTCTAACGTCGTCGCTCTTCCCCCCCCTCTCTCTCTCTCTCTCGTTATCGCGTCCGATTGCCGCGAAAGCCCCTTCCGAGGGAAACGCGAAGCCGGCGAGGCTCGAGACGCCGCGTCGTCGCGCGCGGAAGCTGCGACGAGACAGCCGCGGGATGCCGGAATTCGGTTGGGCGTAGGCGAGGGGGAGAGAGAGAGAGAGAGAGAGAGAGAGAGATCGATGCGCGGCGTAATTCGTTTTTCGTCATTAGCGTTGTTTTTAAATCGCGCGTTTAAATAGATGCGTCAGACATCGCTCGCCCGGCCGTTGGTTCGCGCGTGCACGGGATGCCGGCCGAAAATATTCGCGCGGGGGAAAACGCGGCATAAGTCATTAGCACGAGCGCGCAGCGCCGCGGCGCGGCGTTCGCCGAAAAAGTGCGACGATCGGCGTCGTTTTTATATACCTGCCTGGCCGCTGCGGTAGCTAATGGCGCCGCGATGCACAATCGTTATCTGTCGCACGCAGAGGACTGCCCGCTGCCCGCTGCGAGCTGCCTGACAAAAGCGTGTCGCAGACACATATTTATGAGCGATATTTGGCATGCGCGCACGTGCGGCGAGTTTACAAGGTAGACTTTCCGAAACGGCGATTCGGATCTAAGATCCCGAGACCCGACGCGGGCACGAGCGAGCCGAGTGTGTTTACTTGCAAACCTCGGTGAGCCGCTGTTATAATTCATTCAGAGCGCGCGTTATCGCTTTGACAAGCTAATACAAACGGCGAGCGATTAATAATAAGCGAGACTGTTAAGATAGGACAAACGTGTGTCTCTCTCCTTGTACCCCAATACTCGGCATAATATTGTAGATATTCTAAATATTCGTTTAAATATTCATACGCGCAGAGCCGGATAACGCGGCCGCGCGCGATAACGTCCCCGAGGAGAGAGAGACGTGCCGCTCTATGCGCCATATTTTTCATAACCTCGTCGCACACTTGTGCCGCATCGCGCGCGCGCATCCACTCGCCATTCGTCGGATATTAATATCTTTTCAATTCGCGATCTCTCTCTCTCTTTCTCTCTCTTTCTCTCTCCTCTCTCTTTCGCGCGTCCGCCTTCGACTCTCACAGCAGTCGAAGCGACGACAATCGACGGTCCGCCGCGATTTGCCGCTCGCAACGCTGTGTTACGTATTTTACAGGTAAATGGCGGCAATAGCGAAGGCGCTCGGTGCTCCCCGCGGCGCGTCGCGATCGTTTCTCACTTGGACTTGGAGGCGATGAGAGAAACGTTCCTCTCGGCGCTTATCAAATTTCCAGCGGCGCGTCTCGCGAGAACGCGGACGCGAGCGAACGGCAAATCGGCCATCGCGCTCCGAAAGGCCAAACCGTTCCCGCGTGTGTTGGCGACGGACGAGCGAAAAACGGACTCTGCGATGACGCACGCTTTCCCCTCGAATTTCACGCTTTTCTCGATACCTCCTTTTCAGTACTTCTCCGCGGTGCGGCGTGAGAGTTCGGTTCGTGCCGGCCGCCGCGCCGGCGAAGTTCGTCCTCGCGACATCGCGCGGATGTCTGAAGTCTGGAATCGCCGCTGCGCGCTTTCCAACAAAGGCGAGCACAATTTTCCGCGCCTCGTATCTGCCCGGCATCGCGATAAAACGCGCGCATTAAGAGGCCACGAGTTCTTTTTCCACGACGAGGATAATGCGCCCGGTGAAATGTATATTTTTCTATATGCTTTCGTCAGCGCGATATACATGTTAAGCAGCGCGGCGGCAATAAATAGTCATAAATGCTGTTTCAGTCGGTTGACGGCGGAAAGCGCAGCGTCGTGTCACGCGAAGAATCATTCGCGAGCGCGCGCGCGCGCGCGCGCGCGCGAAAATTGCCGCGGAACGAGACGACCGGGGAAACCGAGGACGCGCAGCAACCAATGAAGCATTGCCGCCGCGCGACACGCCGCTTGATTAACCGACGGCGAGGGCACCGCAAGACACCGTTCCCGCCGCGATTTGTCAGATCCATACGCGCGGGATTTCACAGACGTTCCCGGCGCGGCGGAACGAAAGACGCGAGAGCGCATACCTCATCATACGCGCCGGCATATTTTCATCCGACGCGCCAACGAGCGAGCGAGCGAGCGAGCGGCTACCGTTGTTGTCTCGGATGACAAATCCGCGCGACGACGCGGCGCGACCGGGAGAAGAATCCGCCGGATCGCCTCATTAGTATCTCATTGTTGTTTTGAAGAAGTGCCTTTGCGCGCGCGCGCGCGCGCGCCGGCAAGCGAGGGATGAGATTGTCTTCGGGGGACCGCGTCGTCTCTCCCTCTTTCGAATGCGCGTCGACGACGACGACGACGAGGTTCGCTCCTCCGGCTGGCCGCGCGACTTGGCCCGGCCGCATAAATGGCCCTTATAGTTTCGGAGAACAAACGTCTGACATAATGCTGCCAAGCTTTCAGAACACATACGCGAGCGCGCTCGCGTGTACTCGCGTATTAGGATCTATTAATATGCAGCCGCCGCTTAGGTTCTTAGTTACTCGTGACACATTAGCCGCCGGACGACTTCCCCGTCCGTCGTTCGCGGCGGACACACACGGCGAGAGAGAGAGAGAGAGAGAGAGAGAGAGAGAGGCTCCTCCGTGTTGTCTATTCGTCTGTCAACGAGCTCCTTCGCGTCAGCATATCCCGTCGCTCGCGGAGACACTCGCAAAGGGACACGCCGCCTTGGTCGGCGTTTGAAGCGGCCGCGATTTCAGGGCTACCCCCGATTTTTCCACGAGCGATCTGCGATTCTACCGCGCGCGCACGACAGAGAGAGAGAGAGAGAGAGAGGGGGAGAGAGAGAGCGTTGGCGTTACTCCAATATCCTTAACCTTCGTCCGCTCCCCAAACGGAACGAGTAACTCACGAACGGGGTTTCGCTCTTTCGATATTACCTCGTGATAAAACGCCACTACCGGTAATTCCACTCCCCTCCCTCCCCCTCCTCGCCCGCGCCCCGATCGGTGGAAAATCGGAGAGGACTCTCGCGTTGCGATGAAATTTCATTTCATGCGGAATTTCAGCTCTCACCCTCGATGCAGACGCCGCTCGTGGGGAAGTCGGGCTCTCTCTCTCTCTCTCTCTCTCTCTCTCTCTCTCTCTTTCTCTCGGCGTCTGCGAGAGAAACGGCCGAGAGAGCGGGAGAAAGAGGTACTTGTCGAAAATTAACGGAGACTCGTGCGTGTGTTTACTACGTGTCCCGGAGCGAGCGAAGATATCCCACTTGGCTGTTGGCGACCAACACTTTCCAACGCGCGGTTTCCTATCATTGATCCTCTCTCGTCGACGTTCACGTGAACGCGCGGCGCGTACAATCCGCTTCGGCGTCGAACGCTCGTGTCACGCGCATCACGCGTGTCAAAGCGACACGGCGTAGCACAGCCGGGCCGATACAACTAATAACCGGGGAATATTTATACACAAACTCTGAGAGAGCGCGCAGGAGCGCGTTTTCGATCTCGCGTCTGACTCAGCGTGAATCTGTCCGTGTCGCGCCAGGAATCAGACACGCTTCATGTTGTTTTCGAGATGTCCCCCGAACTGTTGTTTGAAGAGAGGCTGGCGGCGGCGCGAGAGGGAGAGGGAGCGCGATGGAGGGTGCGGTAGCAAACTTGCGATTGAAAAAGTTGGACAAATTAAGACCATCGGTTCGTTGCCTTCGGCTGCGCTGGCGCTGCCGAAAGTTCATTCGTCACGCGTTTACCATTTTATATATACTATATATATATATATGTATGTGTGTGTGTGTGTGTGTGTGAGCGTCGATATTTTTCCGCACGTAGCCGCGCACGAAATATCCCGTGTCGCTCGGGGAAAATATTTTCCGCGGATTTCTACGGGACGGCCGTTTTTATCGGCAAAGCTAAGCGTGTCTAGCATTGAACGTTTCCCGTTTCGACCCGTTTCGTGATCTCTGCGAATGGAACACGTACACCAAATAGATACACGCGGGTACGTCAGGTACGTGGGCTCGGTAAAACCGAGCGGTTTACAGCAACGAGTTCTTATCCGTGCCGGAGCGGCGCGGCGCGAGCGAGCTGCTTATGCTTAATGGCAGGGGAAATGTAAATGTCGCTGATAGAGTTTATACCTCCCGGAAAGGAAATGATCGCGCTTGAAATTTTCCGCATTCGACACGAAACGCCGCGATGTAGCACACTCGCTCGCTCAGGCTTTATTCGCGTCGCCGCGACTACGCGCCCCCCCCTCCTCCCCCGGGGGGTGCCGTTACGCGCGAATTATCCAGTCGGTCGGTCGAAGAGTCGGATTGGATTCGCAATTTCCAAGAGTGGAATTTTATTAATTGCCAATTCCCTCTCCCTCTCTCTCTCTCTCTCTCTCTCTCTCTCTCTCTGCCGGTTCATCGTTATCAACTCTGTCGTGAGAATTTCAATTGTCTCTACCGATTTCGATGCTGCGGGATTACCCGTCGCCCCCGCGGTCCCCCGAAAATCCCGGCGGCGAAACATTATCATTATCATACACCGCCCGCACGCGTGACGTCACTTCTCGAAAAGCGAGGCCAACTTTTCCACCGAGCCGGTAAACCATCATCTTCGACGCCGGCGAGAGCGGCTCGACGAAAATTCCCCTCCTCGTCGCAGCGCCCCCCCCGGTACTGGCCGACTTGACGATGTTTCAACGAATGACAGAGCGAGCCCCGAATTCGTCGGAAACAAAACAGAGGAACAAAAGCCGTTTCTCGAGATCAGAAATTAGCGGCGCGGCGGTCTCGCGGGCGCGATTGAATCGCGTCCGAAAACGCGCGCGGCGAAGGAGACGAGGCCCCGCGCTGGACGGCCGGCGAGATGGAAAGGTTTTATCGGCCGTTTCTCTCAGGACGCTTTGATGTCGAGCCGAGACAGGTTCGTTTACCGAGGTGGGATCCGCGAGAGAGCGAGCGGCCGCGCTGCGCCGCGCGTTTCAGTCCGACGGAAAGTGCTCGACGGTGAATCGGGTTTCACGGGCTGCATTTAACGGGCCGGTGCCGTAGCGGTGCTTACTCGCGGGGAACGTCGGCATTGATCTCGGGACACCCGGCGCATCCTCGCCCGACGGTCGCCGGCCGGCGAGAGCGGAATTTATCGGCTCGGCCGAGCAGCGATCGCTTCGATTTTCCACGATTCTTCGCGAATGCGCGTCGGCCGCGTCCGCGATCGCTCGGTTGTGACGCTCTCGACTTTGTGAGTCTAAAGTCTCGCTGGTCGCGAGAAAGACAGCCGCCGCCGCCGCCGGCTAGCTACGCCTGCGTGTCTCTAATTGCGGCAGCGCGAAATGAAGCGTTGTCGCGTAATCGTCGATATCGGCGAGATTAATCGCCGCAATAACCGGAGGCTAATAATCGTGCGTGCTCGCCGCTCGCTTTTTATTCTCGCGTAGTCTCTCGGAACGGAGCGTGCTTCCTGGCATTGCCGCTTCCATCGGCCGCCGGTACCGTGAACTTGCCGCTGCGCATTCCTCTCCGGGGACAGACAATTTTGTTTCTTGTTATCGCGTTATCGCGCTAACTAGCCGGCGCTATTACCGTTTAGTCTCGATACGCTTCGCTCCGAAATTCCGAAGAGAAGAAGAACACTCCACGCGTTCTCTCCTCGGCGGACGAGAGAGAGATCTCGCGTCATTGTTAACGTGACGCCGCGCGTCCCGTCGACAGCCGGGAGACTCAGCGAATTCAGCGTCGTCGTCGGCGACACGTCATTACGCGGCGTTCACACGTTTTGCGTTTTGCAAGAAACCGCCGATCGTCGGCCCGGACGTCACTCATCGCGCTACACCGCGTCTTGGCCCGCTGCGCCGCGCAGCGCAGCGACGGACCGACTGCATCGTCGTCGGCGTCACGCTCGGGAAACGGGCCACGCCGATCCGGCGACGTGGACGACGGCCACGCGTGCGAGGGAAATCCCTTCGGGTAGACGAGAAGCGGGTGTGTGTCGCTCGTCATTTCCCTACGTCCGGCCTGTTGTTTTCTCTGAACGATCGCGAATACGCGGGGACACGTGAGAGAGAGAGAGAGAGAGAGAGAGAGAGAGAGAGAGAGAGAGAGAGAGAGAGAGAGGAGAGAGGAAAAGGAGAAAAGGGAAGAGAATCCCTCTTTCTCTGTCTGTCTCTCTCTCTCTCTCTCTCTCTCTCTCTCGCTCTCCCTCTCGCTGTTTCCCTCTCGCAGTCTCTCACGTGCGCGTTTCAGGCCGTCAATGAAGGAAGAGTACTATCGTTATCACTTACTGCTCTCGCTGGGGACGTTCGCAAGCGGATGGATCAGCAACGTGCCCTGGGCAAGATCCTCTTCGAGGTGTGCACGACTCGGTCGGGCTTGCTTTCTCCGTGACATCCCTCCGACTGGTGGTGTCAGTTCGTTTTCCACGTTTCCCTAGCACACTAGGACCACAGAAGCGGTCCTCGTCGTCGACCCCCGGCTCGTCCGGCAGCTCGGGGCCAAATGGCCGATGGACAGTGTCTTGCCCAGGTCCCTTGGACTGTCCGAGAAGGGACTTTCCTACCTCTGCAGGGGGGCGCGTGGTCAGTCCGAGCGGTGTTTGGAGTTGCGATAGCACGGTTTGTTACAACGCAGCAGGTTACAAATCACGAACCACATGACTGACTGTCCGTCTGTCTCTCTCTCTCTCTCTCTCTCTCTCTCTCTCTTTCTCTCGCTCTCACTCTCTCTCTCGAACACACACTTCTCTCTCTCGCTTTCGTCGCTTCCGGCAATTCGGCAGCGGAGAGAGAGCTGATGATGTGCGACGTGCGAGAGCGTCGGCGGCGAAACTTTACCTAAGCGTGTGCCGGCCCGCGTGCCTCGTCATTGGCGCACTCGAGACTAGCAGGGGAGCCGCGACTCCCCGCGCGTAAGCACGCACTTGTCCGAGCCAATGTTCCATACGCCGTGGATCGTCGCCAAGGGAGAATGCTCTCGGGTCCTCTCCCGCCGGCCGGTGAGCGTGTCAACTCGGCCAGTAATCCATAGAGACTAGAGCCTCGCTCCGATTCCCTAACCCATCCCCCACCGCCGCTCGTGCGATCTCTTTTCCCGGTGAAACCGCCGCCGACGATGGGATTCGTCGTCGTCGTTGTCGTCGTCTTCGTCGTCGTCGTCTTCGTTGTCTCTCTTCCGCGCGCACTCTACTTTTTTTCCCTCACTGCGACAGTCGCGCGGCTGCTCCTTCGTCGGCGGTTAGCACGTGGTGGCCCGCGTCGGGATTCTCTCCCCCTCTCTCTCTCTCTCTCTCTCTCTCTCTCTCTCTCTCTCTCTTCCTTCTTCTCTGTCTCTCCGCTGTCCAAAAGTCAAAAGTAGTGCGCGCTGCTCCGAGACGAGTCGCCGATGAGGCGGCCTGGCTGGCTCGGCCGCTTGACTGGCGGACGTGCGCTGTTCTCTGTCGCGTATGGGATCACGACCGCTCTCACCACCACACAACCGCGATACCCGCCGCGCGCTACTTGGTGCGCCGCTCTCGACGCTGTCGATCCATCCGCGAATCGCGACCGTATGGCGACGAAAGGAACCGCCGGTAGCCGCGGGGCGCGCGCGCGCCCGCGCGCGCGAGCGAGCGAGCGAGCGAACGAACCAACTGCTCCGACGACGACGTACGCGCTGCCGTCACTGCTGCTGCTGCTGCTGCTGCTGCTGCTGCTGCTGCTGCTGCGTGAGAGTCCGTGAAATGCGTGGACGGTGCGCGCGTAAGCCACGAGCGAGAGCGAGTCCACCAGGGGATCCTACGGACGCTGCCGGCGGCGCGTCGAACTTGTCGTCGTCGTTCCTCTTCGCACTGTGTGCTCTCTCACGTACGGTACACGTGTGCGCCGAGCCGAGTGTGTAGTGGGCGCGTGTGTGTGGGCATATGTGCGTGTCATGTGTGTGCATGCACGTATACACGTATATCGTGCGTAAGTGTGTGCTATATGTATGTATGTATGTATGTATGTATGTATGTATGTACGTGTACGTATACGAGAGACACTCTGTGCGTGCGTGCGTGCGTGTGGTCACGTATGTGTGAGTGGGTGGTGGGTGGGTGGGTGGGTGGGTGGGTGTGCGTGCGTACGTACGTGTGTACGCGTGTGTTTATGGATCTATATCTCGCGCGAAATCCGCTGCTCCGATGCCTCGAGTCGGCCGGACGACGGACGGACCAGCTCTGGGCCTGACGTCCAGACGCCCCTCTCCGCCGTCCTCGCGACTCGCGGCTGGTAGGGGCAGCCGCGGATATTCCCTGCGCGCGCTTTCGACCCTCCCCTCCTCCTTACCGACGGAGCGCCACCGCCGTTCGGCGCTCCGCGGCCGCTGCGCTGCGCCCCTCCTCCCGCCGCCGTGTTCCGCGTCATCGTTGCCCCCACTCCGGCGCCCGATCGCCCCACTCCGGCTCGGGGCGACGTTCGGCGCGCAACCTCCTTCGCGATATGCGCCCTTCCATGCGCCGCCACCGCCGCCGCCACCGCCGCCGCCGCTGCCGCCGCCGCCGCCGCCGCCGCCGACGCCGCTGCCGCCGCCACCGCCGCCGTCGCCGCCACCACCGCCGCCGCCGCCACCGAGAGAGATCCACCCTTGCGTGTACACGAGTGCAAGTCGACCTCCACG
Source organism: Harpegnathos saltator (assembly GCF_003227715.2). Taxonomy (NCBI): domain Eukaryota; kingdom Metazoa; phylum Arthropoda; class Insecta; order Hymenoptera; family Formicidae; genus Harpegnathos; species Harpegnathos saltator. The sequence goes on along the minus strand of NW_020230524.1, from coordinate 302,012 downwards.
CGTACCGCGCGCCGCCCGCCGCTCGCTCTCTCTCTCCGCACGCATGCACGCTTTCCGCCGCGCGAGACCGTCCGCGTGCGTTCTTTCGACAGATGGACCCCCTGCCGCGCCGCCGTTGCTCTCTCGTAGTCTGCAAGACGCCGGACGATTCTCAGTTCTGCAGCAACTCGTTGTATCCCTGAGGGTGGAACAAGAGGTAAGACTCAGGTTTCTCTCTGTTTTCACGAGCCCGCTTCTGTCGGGTCGCGACGGCGACGAGAACGCGTCGCGGCTCGTCGCGCGCGCATCGTCGCAAAAACGTGACCGAATGAGCCCTGGAGGAATAAGAGAGAGAGAGAAAGAGAGAGAAAGAGAGAGAGAGAACAAGAAGAGAATCCTCTCGCGGAGTCTTCGCGTCGTTCGCTCGCTCGCTCACTCGCGCGCACGCTCTCTCTTTCTCTCTCTCTCTCTCTCTCTCTCACTCTCTCTCCTCCTCGGCCGCTTCCCCTCGCGCGTATCGTTTCATTTCTCGTCCTCTCCTACTCGATCCGTCTTTCTCTCCGTCTTATTCCCCTTCCGGCGGATGCTCGATATCCCCACCGGATCGCGCGGTCGCGCGAGGCGTGGCCTGTCCTGCTGCGGTGCCCGCCTCCTTATGCATTATTATAGCGAGCCACTCGTGTCTCTATGATTTTATATGCCGCGTTTCGGCGTGAATATTCTAGCGCGCGCGCCTCTCCTCCACCGTGCCCTCTCTCTCTCTCTCTTTCTCTCTCCTCCCCCCATCTCTTTTTCTCTCCCGCCGCGCGCGTCCCGGACACCGTTGCCGCCCCGCGTCGCCGCCGCCGCCGCCGCCGCCGCCGCCAATGTGCCAGCGATACCGTGTTTTATGCCGCCCAATTGTTTTCTCGTTCCGCGAGAGCCAAACTCGCGAGAGCAAGAGCGGACGCTCCGCGCGGCGGGCTCGTCGTCGCGACAACGCCGACGGAGCGCTCGCACGTTGACATCTTTGCGGCGCGCTGCGCGCTGGCCGTCGTCGAGCGTCGCCGGGACTCGCCCGTTGCTGAGTCGCGATACACACACACACACACACACACTCTCTCTCTCTCTCTCTCTCTTTTTCTTCCCCTTTCTGTCTCTCCTCGAGACAGCGAAAGAGCGCGACTAGGCCGGCGCAATTATGCCCCGCGAAGACGCCGGTCCGCAGATTTCGAGTGCCGCTCGGCCGCTATTCAAGTCGAACGAGCGCCAGTGTGTATCGATTAGTCGCGCTACTGTAGCGCGTTTAAGCGGATCCGCGCAAAAAGTCGACGCCCGATTGCCGCTTAATCGCCGACACCGTCGTCCCACGTAATGCAATCAAACGCGGCCTGCCGACTTTTTGTCACGGCTAACGCAGCGGGCCCGATCGCGGCCGCTCGCCGTCGCGCCGAGCTGCGCGACGTCTGTGCGCGCGCGCGCGCGCCTTATCTATCTTACTCGCATTGTCTGTCTTACTCGCATTGTCGGCCACGACATCACCTCGCGCGCCGATCGGCCTTCAATAGCCACGTCTTCCGGCGCGACGACGCGCCGCCACCGCCGCCGGGAAGAACAGCCCCGGCGCGGAAAAACGCGCGCGCTCGCGCCTTCGATTCACTCGCGTTACGCGCGGCACGCTGAAGAGACGCGGCCCGAGGGAACAGGTGGATCGCCGACGACGGACGGTAGAACCGACCGAGAAACCGGGGCGGGGAGGGTAAAGGCTGCGGTGAAGCGGAGGGTAGAAAAGCGGCAAAGGGCGCGAGCCCGAGAGGCAGATCGGGGTAAGGCGAGAAGACTGTGCGGTGTGGCAGACGGGGTGCGTCGCTCGCTATCTCGGCCCTAACGTATGAATGAGGCGGCTATAGTGTGGTTCAGGTGCTTCCGCGACCTCCTCCTCCTCCTCCTCCTCCTCCGTCGCCGCCGCTGCCGCTGCCGCTGAAGCTCACAATGAGCGAATTGTCAAGCGCGTCGTCGTGCGCCCGTTGACACGAGCGTGGGATTTTTCTCGATTGGGTGTATCGCGATTATCGGAGATTACGGGGCAGAGGGGGGGGGGAGGGGGGTTAACGGGACTCCTCCGTGCGTGTGACGGTGTCCCGACGTAGCTAGCTGCGCCGTTTTCGTGCTTACCGTAATAACCGGCGAGGAGGCTGGATTTGGGTGGATTTCAGGTGGCGTCCGATATGCGACAGGAAAGTTTATCCTGCGGCAAGAATGGCAAGAGCAACTTTTCCCATTGCATACCGAGCGTGTCCTGAAATTGGAGGACAAAGTGTTGCGACCACTGCTCCATTGGCCGTGCATTTGCGCCCCGGAAGGATGTAACTTATGCGTTCGGGCTGTTACGTCGACTTGTGCGAGGGAAAAGTTGCAATATCTCATTTTCGACGATTCTCTCGCAACGCATCCGTGTCCAATGCGTTTCTTTTTCTTTTTCTTTCTTTCCTTTCGTCACAATTTTCAGAAGATATTCAGAAGACATATTCGGAAGGCATTTTTTTGCGGAATGTCAGATGCGTTCTGAAGCTCAGAGGTAAAAGCGTCGCAACTTTCTCTCGACTGACTGGGGCTGCTCGATGATGCGCTTGACGGTAGAAGCAATTCTCGGTAAATTCTCGACGTCTTCCGACATAACCTTCTTATTGACAAGTTATGAGAAAAAAATGATGAAAAAGAGTGGACAGGCGAGAGAGAGAGAGAGAGAGAGAGAGAGAGAGAGAGAGCGGCGAATCACGTTAATCCGCGAAGTCGAGAACACTTCGCGCTCTCTCTCTCTCTCTCTCTCTCTCTCTCTCTCTCTCTCTCTCTCTCTCTCGCTCTCTCTCCCCCTCCCTCCCTCGACGGCGCTCGGGCACAGTTGTATCTATATTTACAGAACGGTCGGTACGTTTCACGCTTCTCCTTACTCCACGTAATTCGTTTCTCTTTTTAATGATAAAAAGTGTACCGCGGTGTACACCGCAATGGCGTTTGCTGGCGGTTGACGCGCCTCTCTCTCATGCAAACGCGGTTGCCGCTCAACCCTATGAGCACTCTCGGAATTCCATTGTGCACGGCTTCGCCCCCCCCTCCCTCCTCCCTCTCCTCCGCTCAAGTCTACTTCTTCGTGCTTTCATCGCGCCGCCGTGTTTGGCCGGCCGAATGTTACATCGCTCTCCTAATTCCCCCCTTTCGCACCGTCTCCGTAAGACAAAGAGAGGCGTCTCGTGGAGATAATTTCCGTGGAAAAGAGAGAGAGAGAGAGAGAAAAAGAAAAAGAAAGAGAGAGAGAGAGAGAGAGAGAGAGAGAGAGAAAGCGAGCAGGTACTTGCTCTCCAACGTCGGACGGAAAAGCCCGAACGAGGACGCCCGTGATTCTGTGCGGACGCTGATCCTCGAGAAAATCCAGGCGATGTCCTGCGACGAGAGAGACAGAGATACATATCGAAGTCGGCCCGGCGGAAGGTCGGCAATATAATCACACGTGTGCCGTCGTTGCGACGTTATTATGTATTCAGCAGCGCCATTGTGCCGGGGCGTCGTCGGTCGTATAACTCGAGTTCTTCCTTCCCTCCCTCCCTCCCTCTCTCTCTCTCTCTCTCTCTCTCTCTCTCTCTCTCCCCCTTGCTCCCTCTCAAAAGAGAGAACCATTAAAATAAAAATGCAACATTTCCCTTCTGTTTCCGGAGCATGTTTATTGTCCGCCCAGACTCGTAATTTTCGCGTAAAGGTCTCGGGGGCTATAATGCGCCGCGCGCGGCTAGGGTCGAAAAAAAGGGTGGTCTCTTGTCCGCCGAGGACAAGCGCCGGCGCCGGGACTGACACCTGCAGTGGCGCATTTTTCCTCCTAGGATCAGTAGAGAGATACCTGCTTCGCCTTGCCTCTCGAGCGCGTCTTTCACAAACACGGGATATCTATACACTCTCGCACTCTCTCTCACTCTCTTTCTCTCCCTCCCTCCCTCCCTCCCTCTCTCTCTCTTTCTCTCTCTCTCTCTTTCCCCTTCTCTTTCTCTCTCCTTTCCTCGCGCGACGGTTACACCTACTCAACGTCCACCCTTAGAGAGCATACAATGCGTTGTAATAAAGGATTGTTCACTATTCTAAGGAATATTGAACACTTCCTCCGCCACAGCTATATAAACTTCCGAAACTTCGGCTCCACGATGAGGGCCAGTGCGTCGGTTATAATTAATACGCAACGCACGAATCTAATTAGCTCACACGGGGTACACGATTTCCCGCACGCGAGTTCATCAGGTGCGCGCTTATGACGCATATGTTGCGTGCACGCAGCGTCTCGGGAAATCGGCTGAGACAATCGAAGGTGCGTTGACCGCAAAAATTCGCGTCGCCCGGAAGCTCTCGGGCAAGGGAAATTGTGCGTGAGAAGCGACGCACCTCATTCTGTCGCGAGTTCACACTTTTCGACATTTGAGTTCCACACGAGAGAGATTCGCGACCGACCTCCATGATCGCGACGTTAAAAGACCGCAGGAACAATCGTCCGGAGAGCACTCGCGTCTAATTAACTCGCTGTAAACTTGAAAAAATTCCTATGCAGCATTAAGTACCGTTGTCGGTATTTTTTCAGATTTATCTGCGCGCTGCACCCAAAAAAAAGTATTCTACCCATAAAGTGAAAAGCTCGCATATTCCAAGTGAAGCCTTTTGCAAGAAAAGAATTCCTCTTTCGATCAAGCGATTAAAGTAAACCATTCGTCTAAAATTTATGAGGTGATATTCTAACTGTTTTCCTCTTGTTTCAAGAGGATTTCCTCTTATATCAATTAACTTGTCTCTTATATGAAGAGGAATATGTTGCACCCAAAAAGTGTATTCTATTTGCAAGGTGATTTTTCCCAAGTCTCAAATTCTAAGCGAAGCCTTTTACAGAAAAAGGATTCCTCTTTCGATCAAGCGATTAAATTCACCTAAAATTTATTAAATATTATTCTAACTATTTTTCTCTTATTTCAAGAGGATTTCCTCTTATATCAGTTAATTTTCTTCTCTTATATGAAGAGGAATTTGTTCATTTGAATGTCCGCTTCTTTTGTTCAGTCATGCTCTACCTCCAGACATGAACGAAAAAATAATAATATGCTTGCCTTACTGCATTAATTTTGAATCCGGAACAATAAGAATAAAATCCTCTAAAAAAATCAAATGACTCCGCTTGTTCTGAAATTACCGTTCTTTGGGTGTGCGATTATCTGTTTATGCGATAACAAACGAATACTCGACCTGACCGATTCCAAACGTCTTGGCTCCCAAAGAAATTCGCCGACTAGAGTAGTCTGGGAAAACAGCGTGGTATTATCAGCATTATTTAAACTTCTCCGGCGAAAATCCATCCCAGGCCGCTCGTTTGTGATCACTTGAAGCGTTTTCGCCAGAATGCATGACGATAGGGCGCGGGTGATTTTCGGAAGTTCACCCCTCCGCAGAAAGTCCGCTGCAGCAGGTGGCGGTCCTCGCTCTCTCTCTCTCTCTCTCTCTCTCTTTGCGCCTCCCCCTCCTCTCTTCCTCCGTGCCGTACACGCGGGGCATTAAAGCCGTCGAGGGCGGAAGGGGAGTCGGCAAATTGACGCCGTTTAGATTGCGCTGCATTCAATTAGGTTGCGGAGGCGCAGCCGGATAAAAACGCGGGTGTACTCGCGCGCGTCCTTTTATCATCCGGCGCGTTCATTTAGATTTGTCCGATCCTGCAACGCGCCGCCGCGCCGGTCGCCGCCGCTATCGAGAGAGGAGCGCGCGCGAGGACTTTTCGTTCTCTTAATTTCGATGGAAATGAAGCGATTCCGTCGATCTCGCGGCAACATAATCGCCGAATCGTTTTAATCCGCGCCGCGCCGTAATGCGACCTCATCCTACCCCTCCCCCCTCCCCCGTCCCTCTCCTCCCGTTCCTCCTCGTCATTCTCTCTCGCTGATATCGGCCGGCCGCGTGCTTCGTTTTTCGACTGGCCGTTGTTCAGCTACGTATTATTCGCTCGGCTTCTTCTTCCTCCTCTTTTCTTGTCTACGCCCGGACTCGTCGAATCGCGCCGACGACGTCGACGTGTAACTCGTTATTCGCCGGGTACGTCCTATTTATGGAGTAGACGCACCTACGTCCACAGCGGCTCTCGCTTAATAATCGAGCAGTAAAACGCCGTAAAGCGCGGCTTTTGTCGCGAAAAGGAAGCGCGCGCGGCTTCCAACACAGACGGCCGTAACTCCATAAAGTCGTCGCCGAGTCAATTATCGTCGATGAGCGCGAGCATTAATTAGAGTCAAATGAGCGAGTCCCGAGGTACTCGATGTATCCTTACTTTTTTTTCCTTTCTCTCTTCTCCTCGAAGTAGTCCGACGGGCTCATTCGCGTTGAACGTGTTCCTCTCTCGGCAGAGGGGTGGGGAGAGGGGGGACATAATATTGCCGAAGTGATGCGTATCTGCATTGAAATTTTGCGCAACATTTGATTCACAGATACACGCACGGGACAGAGAGAGATGGAGAGATAGAGATAGAGAGAGAGAGAGAGAGAGAGAGAGAGAGAGAGAGAGAGAGAGAGAGAGAGACAGATAGGGAGAGGGGGAGGCGGAGAACGGACGGGTTTAGATCGGAGTCAATCGGAGTGTATGCATAGAAGATTACAAGTTCCAAAGCAAATCCGAACTAACCGACGAATTCGAGTCTCGCGAAAAGTTGGCCGAACTCGCAGACTCGCGACGTCTCCGTTCGCGCGTACTCGCTCTCTCTCTCTCTCTCTCTCTCTCTCTCTCTCTCTCTCTCTCTCTCTTCCGAAATATTCGGCAGAGAGTCCCGGCGGAGAGTGTCCTCCGCGCGCGTTGGCGCAAGTTAAACGGAACACGAGGGAGAAACCGCGTGGAGGAAGAGAAAGAGCAGCGGGGGAGGAGGTGGAAAGGGGGGGAGGGCAGGAAGGGGGACCGGATGGTCCAGGTTTATGGCACCGGTGGCAAAAGAATAGATATGACGTATTCATGAGGATGGCGCGGGTTTGTCAGGCAGATGGCGAGGCGATAGCGGCGCGTCGGATCTCCGAAGAAAAACACGAAATAGTTGCGCCTCTCGCTCGCTGAGAGGCGAGACCGGACCTGTTTTCTATCACCTTTCTTCGCCTCCGTTCAGGATATTCCCGGTTTCCTCCGCGCGCTCGCGCTCTCTCTCTCTCTCTCTCTCTCTCTCTCTCTCTCTCTCTCTCTCACTCTCACCTTCTTCAGCCCCTCCGTCCTTCCGCCCGGCTCTCGCTTGTCCTGTCCGCGTCCCCGTGCGCCTCCGCCTCGCAATAAAATCCGATTTGACGTCAATTTATCTACGGATATATCCAGTCAGCGCGGCGGCGGCGGCGGCGGTCCTTCTTTCCCCTCTCGCCCCTCGCCCGAGCTGCACCCCGCGCGCAGGCCGAAGGCACGCCGGTGCATGAATTTCGTTTATAACTAGCGGAGCACCTTTTTGTCTCGCCGGAGAGGCGGTCGCGGCTAATAAGAGAGACGACGGTGGGAATAACGGATATCGCTTTAGGCAGCCGCTTGGAAATAATATTAAGGGCCCGGGGATTCATCGAGAGAAAGAGAGAGAGAGAGAGAGAGAGAGAGAGAGCGGCTCCTTGTTTCTCTTCTTTTTTCTCCTCTCCCGATCGGCTATCGCTGTATCGCGAACCGATCGGTGAGGAGCGGACGAAGGGACGTCCTGCGCTCGCTCGCTCGCTCGCTCGCTCGCTCGCGCGTTTCTCACCCACGGAAAAGCCGCGTCCGCCGGTCGAAATTTACGTGGACGAGCGAGATGAGAGCAGCCGATAATGAATCCGGGCGGCCGTGCGACACGCGATATTCCCCTCGACGAAGAGATGATGGGCGACGGGACCCGAGGAGCGTGGAAGTTCGCCGCGAATTTACATTTACTGTCCGCGGGACAATATCGCGAGGTGAGTCGTAAAGCGGACGTCGGCGCTTCGCGTAAACGAAGCTCGCTAATGCGGAGCTTTGACAGAGAGAGATAGAGAGAGAGAGAGAGAGAGAGAGAGAGAGAGAGATATGAGATTATCATACGTGGCAGAACACAGCAGAGCCTAGGAGTGAAAGGGTGGAAAGAGCCGGGACGGCGTAACGAGCGCCGCTGCGCTCGCGAAGGCGAGACTCGCGCTTTTTCTCTCGATTCAGCCGCGGAATCCTTCGCGGGTTTTCTCGACTCGATTCCACTCGGTAGGATCGCTCGGCAATTCTTTTGCCTCCCCGAGGATCCGCGACGGAGGGAGGGAGGGAGGGAGAGAGAGAGCTTGCCTCTGCCGTCGCGCGACTAACGCTTCTTGTTCGCGCGGTGCTTTGACGATCGACTTGCGCTTTTCTTGCGCGCTTTGCGCTCCGCTCGCGATGCGATTTGACGCCACTCGACTCGAAATCTGCGCGCTCGCAGCTTCCTGATTCTTCGGAGGACTTGGCGCCACGACGCGTCCCGTCGAGGCTGCCTCCTTCGGCCGCGTCGTCGGAGATATTACCGTCGCCGTGCTTTGAGATTTTTTTCCTCCTCGGCCCCGCACCGCTGCACCGCCCAAGTATCTGTTAGACGATCTTGCGCGGTAAGGAACATCTGCGTCGGCTAACGAGGACTCATGTCCTGAGTTGTATCATTCACCTGCGCAAGTGTCGTCGATAATTCGGCCGAATAATTCTTCATTAATCTTTCGCTCTTTCTCTGCCTTCGTTTCTCCCTTTTTCTCTTTCTCCCCGTCTCCGGCCATGTTCTCCGTCTTTTTTCCTTCATTAGCGCGTCTCTCGTAAGCATTAATTCTTAAGAGAATTACAGCACATAAGGGCGATGGTAGATAACGTATATTGTTAGCTACGATTAATATAAACAAAGTCGCTCGCTTCTTCACATAACGCTCACAGAATGCGAGCACTCTCCTTTAAGAAAAGATGTCCCAGTAACCGGACGCTTAAGCGTAGGTCGTCAGAGAAAATACAATATATAATATTAAGAATAGTTTTGATATAAATGTTTGCATTTATTCGAAAACTTAAGATTCCCTTAAGCAGAGAAAAATGACTTAAACCAACGTATATATCTATTATTGATGAAATATTTACACAAATGATAATGAAGCGCCATTAATGTACCAGTGACCGAGCAGTTGAGATAGGTTATGGCCTAATTCGAATATAACTTGTCCCAGTGTCCCAGACCGCAATTAGAAAATTAGTACGTAATAAAATTAGCTAACGGGCAATAATATAAATATAGATGCTATCTCTTAATGAATTTATTAACGATTGACCATTATTTTGCCAAGGTGCCGTAGGTGCGTAATATATTTAATTAATTTTTATTTTAACACAGAAGTATCAAATTGGGAATATTTCCCTCTTCCAGCTAATCGTCAAAAATATTGGAGATTTTTTTACAATAATTATTACTTTCATTCATTATTGTTAAAATAAATGATAAATATTTTTTTTCAAAGTGGCCGGATACTGGGACGTTTACCTTACCTTGTATCATACAAAGAATCGCCCCGTCCGTCGAGGAGATAAGCACTCAGATGAATCGCGCGAGTACACGGTAAGTCGAAAAGTCCGTTTTAATATCTCTCGTCCAGTTCTCTCGGCAAGGATACTCTTCTCGCTCTTCTCGCGACGCGCGATCGACTCTGGGTGTTCGTACCTTCGCGTTGCGTCGCGTCCTATCGCACAGATCGAGCGAGTGCAATTTTCACATCGGAGGCTCAATAGAGCCCCGGACTTGTAAATACTCCGGCGACCTTACGGCTCTTCGTCCTCCGTGGCGACGCGACAGGCGCGCGGCCACGCTAAGGTAACAATCCGCAGTCTCCAGGATTTAAAGCTCCTCTCGTCTCGCGGAGATGTTCCGCGGCGGTCTTCGATAATATCGAGCCGTGGAGGACATCCAGCGGCCGTAATAACAATAATAATGCATCTCGTCGTAATGCGGAGGAGAGAAGGTGCGCTCTCTCTCTCTCTCTCTCTCTCTCTGTGTCTCTCTCTCTCTCTGTCTGTCTCTCTCTGTCTCTGTCTCTCTCTCTCTCTCTCTCTCTCTCTCAAGGTTGGCAGAAAGGGACGGGGCCGGGTCGAAGCCGATCGCGGATCTCGGCCGCATAAATTTGTTTTAATTGCCAGCGACGTTACATTTTGCTTTAATTATGCCGCATTATCTGGGAGGTAAATTAGGTAGGTCCAGCTCTCGGTCCATCTTTCCCTCCGTTCACCTTGCCTCTTCTCCCCCGCCCCCCTCCCCGTGCGCCACCCTCGCCGCCTTGCGTTCCTCGACCTCCTCGTCTCAAGTTCGCGGGTGAAAAAAGGAGCGCGAACGCGCACCATCCGCTTTCGCTGCCCTCCTCCTCCTCCTCCTCCTCCTCTTCTTCGATTCACTCGCTCTCTGCTTCTCTCTTTCTCGGTATCTCTTTCGCTCGCACACACATTCTCTCTCTCTCTCTCTCTCTCTCTCTCTCTCTCTCTCTCTCTCTCTCCCCTGGCTTCCCTCGACTTCTCTATATAGTCCATCTTAGGATAGGATCTCTTTCCACCCGCGAGCCTCCTCCGTCACCTCTTCCTTACGGACCGATCGCCGTCTTCAGCAGCCCCTCTCTCCCACCCTCACCAACGCCGTCGTCGTCGTCGTCGCTCGGACACTCCACTACACCACCACCACCACCACCCCAATTCTCTCCGTTCCCTCAGAACAGAGAGAGCGTGTGACAATTTACTCGGGCGATCTTCAGGACCGAGAGGCTCGTCGTCCGCCCTGTCCTCACGCTGCTAGGCCTCTCCCCCCTTCCTTCTCACTCTATCTTTCTCCTTCGAGAAGAAGAGAAAGAGAAAGAGAGAGAGAGAGAGAGAGCGAGCGAGCAAGCACCGTCCCTCCGATCGGCTCGAGCTCAGGCCCTACCCGTACCTGCCCCCGCCGCCCCGCCGGGCCCCTGCGCCACCCTTTCTTCTCGTTCTTATACCTTATAGCTGCGTTATTTATGCCGGGTCCGGCTAATAAACATATGAACGCCCGTGCCTTCTCTCCCTGCCGTGAGATCCCGGCCGCGCACACAGCGTCGTCGTCGGTCGCACACGCTCGCGCGCGCGAGCGGCCGGAGCTTTCCGGCCACGGCATACGGAGAGAGAGGGAGAGAGAGAGAGAGAGAGAGAGAGAGAGAGAGAGAGAGAAGGAGAGAGGGACGGTCCCCGAGCATTGTCTCGTCTTATTAACAGCCAGCGGGACGATATATCTCGGTTGTTCCCGCCGGAGCCCCCCCGTTTCGGAGGCCGCGCCGAGCGCGGAGGGATCGTCTCTCGACACCTCTTCGGGATAACTCTCGCGTCATAGAGAGCGCGGATGAGAGGACGCGTTACACGCCGGTGCGCGCCCACGTTCGTGATTCTCTCTCTCTCCCTCTCTCTCTCTCTCTCTCTCTCTCTCTCTCTCTCTCTCTCTCCCTCTCTCTCTCTCCTTTCCTTTCCTCCCGTGTTACTTCACCTCCGAATCCTCTCCGCCCCGGATCTGTCGACACCTCGTGGATTCTCTTCTTTTCTCACGGACGCCGCTGGGTGGTCCTGCGTCGCGTCGCGTTTTTCGGCCGGTATTGTCTTAGGTACCGGGGTTATTGAATTGATTATTAATTTTGCCGAGCAGTCCGACTCGGGCCACTCGTGTTGTACATTCCGACGTCCGAATTGTCGCGCGATCGCGCTTTCTCCTGAGACGAGAGTCGTTGTTCGACGCAAAGTGTCGCGTCGTTGCTTTTTGCGTACGGCGGGAAACGTTCGCGCACTTGCAGCTCGTCATCTCTCATCGGTGCATATTAAGTGACGCGATCGCGCGACAATTGTGCTGCTCGGCCGTCGCCGACGCGCACGAGGAAGCTCGGCGTCTCGCGGACGATGGCGGCCTCGAAATCGAGGCGTCCTCTCCGCGCGCCGCGGCGACAACCAGTCGCGGCGAGAGCGGGAGGAGGTAGAGAGAAGAGACAGAGAAGAGAGAAAAAAGAGAGAGAGAAAGAGAAAAAGAGAGAGAGAGAGAGAGAGCCGTGGCAAGGGTGGCTACCGTCTTTCGGCCGAACGTCAAGAGCGCAGTTTGTAGAAGTGACGCGGCCGTGATGTCAACGAATATTTATTTAATTGGCTGCGCGCTCCACGCTGTGTTATGCGGGAGCGATCTCGGTGGTGCGCACGGAAGAAAGCCTCCCTCCCTCCCTCCCTCCCTCCTTCCCTCTCTCCTTCCTTCATTCCCCCCCCGGCCTGTCTGAGATCCCCGGGAAGGACAACGTCGGCGGAGGCGAGTGAAGGACTCGTTATTATGTACCAACACACTCTCGCTCCTGTGTTAACCCGCAGTTTAACGTATAAATAGGTAGATCGATGCCTCCTGCCGTCTCGCGCAACTACAGCGATCTCGATCGGCCGAATATTTCGATCGACCGAGAGAGAGAGAGGGAATAGAGAGAGAGGAGAGAGAGAGAGAAAGAAGGAGATCCTCGCAATTACTCGCATACGAAAGAGCGAAGAGAATCTCGTTGGTGTTATGATTTACGGTCAAAATTATCCGAAGCTCTCTCTCTCTCTCTCTCTCTCTCTCTCTCTCTCTCTCTCTCTCTCGGCCACGGAAGAGTTCGGTCGTTACTCGGCGCTGCCGGGAAGTCAAGGGAAAAGTATAGAAATATTAAACTTCGCTCATTGGTCTTAATTTTAGTTGAACATTTTTTTAATGGCCGTATGAATATTCGTCAGTACTGACATTGATTTATTATTTGACACGGTAAAGTAAAAATATCATCGATTGACTTTCGATTTTTCTTTTTGACGGTCTTCGGAAAAACGAACAACTTGCTCGTTTTCGGTAAAAATGGAATGAAATTTATTTTATATCGCGACAGACGCAATTGATTTTACTTGACTTTTCATCAGTGACATAATTGATAAGAAAGCCCCCTCTTCTCTGTGGGGATCGATCGCTGGATGTTGCCACGAGTAATTTTCAACCAAGGCAGAGAGTAACAATGTTTGTGCGAACGTATGTTGGCACACAATGGCCGAATCGCGCTCCTACGTGAAAAAACTATCCGGAATTGTAATCGTTGACATTAAAACAGGCCTCGCCAATTATTCAGTTTTGCGCCGATCGATTCCTTCCAAAAGCTGCGGAAAATGCGTCTCCCGAAGCTCTCTCGCCAGCTTTAAATATATAAATATTTAAATCCCCGCGATTCGAAATCTCCGAGCAGTTGGGACTCGAAATTCGAGTCTTACCCGCTTCGACCACGTTCGATTCGGATTCGGGTGCAGTTCGCAATCGCCTCTAGTCGCCGAGGGTAATCTCACAGAGATCGAATCGACCGGTCGATTCGAGTGGCAATCGCAATGGAGCCGCGAGAGCTCGTCCCGCTGTTTTCGCCGAACGCGATAAATTTCCGCCGCTGTTCGCGTCTGTGCGACCTCAACGCTCCCGTCGCTACCTTATGCCGCCGCGATACACTCGGGGGCGGAGAGGGGTTGGTTCATCGAGCTGCAACGACCACGAGCACGCGGGAGGGAGGGGGGAGGCTGAGGGGGCTGTAGCGTATGATATAGATTTATGCCGCGGATAGAGCCGGGCACCGCTCTGCCTCGTCGTTGAACGAGAGCGCAAGAGAGCCTGATGCAGCCGAAGATCGAAGGCGGTTAAAGGGAAGGCAGGAGCCGCGAGAGGGGGGCAGGAGCGGATTTAACGGATTTCGACGAGCTTGCAGGGGGACGACGCGCTATCGAGGCGCGACGCGTGATGATACCGCGATCTCTCGCGATATCGCGCGTGATCCTCTTCGCCGAGGCTTCGCCGTGAAATCGCTAATTCGTGAAAATCGACGCCACAAGGACAGGCAGGCTGATAAGCCGTGCGTCGAGCCGATCAACACTCCGCGAGCCGGCCCGATCGATGCGCGATCGCACAAGACGTCGCGAGCGGAGCGAGGCGGGGCGGCCGCGGCGGTCCCACGCTTTTCGACATCCCGGCGCACGTTCTCGAGCCAGCATTACCGGATGTGACTTATTAGCGAGTGGAACACACGCGGCGAGGTATCGCGGGGCCCGGGCCCCGCGAGTATAATCCCCGGTACGTGTACGTGCGCCCCTGGGAAGGGGGCACATGTTGGGGTATGCGGTGAATGCGGGGGAGCGGGACGGCCCGAGGGGGCTAGGGCGGCGGGGGAGGAGGAGGAGGAGGAGGAGGAGGGGGCGAGCGAGAGGCCGGGTGGATATCGGCGGAGGATGGGGGGAGACGAGAGGCGGGGGAAGGTCGATGGACGCGGGGGCGAGGGGCAGGAGAGCGGAAGGAGCGCACTCTTCTCGGAGGAGAAGTCCGCCGGAGCGAACGGAGAGTGATTTGTGAAGACGCTCCCGCGGCTGTAATCACGTGGGATCTCCGGCGCTGTCTCTCCCGAGGGAGCGAGAGGACATGATGTGACGCGCAAGCGGGACGGAGGCGAGGCCACGGATTCTTATTGTTATTATGGGGAGTGACGTCCCACGGATCCTGGCATGTTTATGCGTCCAGATTCGCGGCGGCCTTGGACGCGCATCGCCGGGCGAAGCCGAATCAAAGCACCCGAGTCAGTCCTCATGAGGCACCCGTGTTGTCGTCGTCGTCGTCGTCGTCTTCTTCTTCTTCTTCTTCTTCTTCTTCTTCTTCTTCTTCTTCTTCTTCTACTTCTACTTCTTCGTCTCCTTCTTCTTTTCCTTTTCCTTCTCCTTCTCATGCCCATCCTCTTATTCTCATCCTGCTTTCGCTTCTTCTTCTTCTGCTACGAGAAAGAAAGTGTCGTTGTTTTAAACCTACCCTCGGGATATGCCCTCCGCACCGGAGACGAGCCAGACTTCGCGCGCACGAGATTCCGCCTGCCCTCGTTGCGGGCCTTGTCGTCGTCGTATCCGTCACCCTGTGCGATTTCCTCCTATAGTTTTCGTGGCGCGCCGCGCGATACGTCACCCGTCGAATTTTCCGTGAACGTTCGAGTACAAATATTGTTTATAATAGTTTGTAAAACGTGCGCATATGTTGTTACTAGTGTAGCGCGATTTAATGTGCGATTATTAAGCATCAGGCGTTTCGACAGTGTTATAAGAAAACGTTACGAAGTATTCTTTACCAGTTTCAACTTTTAAGTTTCTAATCTTTACAAACACAGCTACTTTACCACATATTTAAAGCATATTGAAATTAAATTAGTGAATTATACTTCTAGATGTTTCCTTGTTATACATAAATTTATTTTTGATATAATATATTTATATAAAAATATATTTTTCAAATTTAGTTGTAGAATTATATATGAGATATATTAAATATCACAACTTATATTTATTCTATATATTTACTATATATATGTTTTACATTATATATATTGTGTATGTAAGTGTAATTATATTAGTATATATGTGTTTGCGTACATATATTATTATATATATTGTATGTATTTAACATAGACACCACACACGCGCGCGCGTACATACATACATAAGATTATATATATTTTTTTTTATATATAAAAATAATATATACTTTACATTTATATGTATTTATATATATTTTTATGTATAATTGTATAAAATAGGCACACACACACGCGCGCGCGCGCGCGCACACATATATACATATGCGCGGACACGATTATATTATACATTCATTATATTGTAATATATGTAATATTTTTAAATATTCTCTTTTAATTATAGTTATATATATATGACATGTAAAACATAATTAAAAAGGAAAATAAAAATTTTACTACTCAACAC
Source organism: Harpegnathos saltator (assembly GCF_003227715.2). Taxonomy (NCBI): domain Eukaryota; kingdom Metazoa; phylum Arthropoda; class Insecta; order Hymenoptera; family Formicidae; genus Harpegnathos; species Harpegnathos saltator. Next base: position 286,249 of record NW_020230524.1, on the reverse strand, counting down.
GATCTTATTATCATCCCTTGTTTATTATTATTTATTTCCTATCCGTTACTTACCTTTTCCGAATTTAGCATTTTGGTATTAGAAAAACATAATCCGCAAAGAGTTAGTACAAATTTCGCGCCTAAAATACGTACTACCTCTTTGCCGATTATGTTCTCCTAATAGCAAAACGCCAAATCGGAAAAATTTCTTCGAAATTTGTGTTTCGGTATCAATTACCATTTTCGCGTTTTGGTATCAGGAGAACATAATCGGCGAAGAGGTATCTGGAATTTCTGGCGGAAAATTTGAAATTTCCTCCAGTTCCCATTTTCGCGTTTTAATATTAGGAGAACATAATCCACAAAGAGTATCCGGAATTTCTGGCGAGAAATTTGAATTTTCACAAATTCCCATTTTCGCGTTTTGATATCAGGAGAACATAATCGGCGAAGAGGTATCTGGAATTTCTAGCGAGAAATTTTTATTTTCACAAATTTCCATTTTCGCGTTTTGGTATCAGGAGAACATAATCGGCGAAGGGGTATCCGGAATTTCTGGCGGGATATTTGAAATTTCCAATTCCCATTTTCACGTTTTAGTATCAGGAGAACATAACCCGCAAAGAGGTATCCGGAATTTCTGGCGTGAAATTTGAATTTTTACAAATTCCCATTTTCACGTTTTGGTATCAGGAGAACATAATCAGCGAAGAGGTATCTGGAATTTCTGGCGGGAAATTTGAAATTTTCTCCAGTTCCCATTCTCGCGTCTTAGTATCAGGAGAACATAATCCGCAAAGAGGTATCCGGAATTTCTGGCGGAAAATTTGAAATTTTCTCCAATTCCCATTTTCGCGTTTTAATATCAGGAGAACATAATCCGCAAAAAGATATCCGGAATTTCTAGCAGGAATTTTGAATTTTTACAAATCCCCATTTTCGTTTTGGTATCAGGAGAACATAATCCGCAAAGAGGTATCCGGAATTTCTGGCGGGAAATTTGAAATTTCCTCCAATTCCCATTTTCGCGTTTTGGTATCAGGAGAATATAAGGTATAAAAGAGTGGTATAAATAAAAAGAAACTGCGCTAAAGGTAATCCAAAAACTTTTATTCTTATCTCTGTTTTAATATAAAATATCCAATATAATATAACAATATATATATATATATATAATATATAATACAAGATATATATATTTATATTTATATGTACAATATAATATAATATTAATATATATATATACAATATATTATATATATTATACATGTTATATAATATAATACGTACTATAACATAATATAACATGATTTTCTTTCACCGCAAAAAATACAATGCAATACATTATTATATATATAATTACAACGCGGTTATATGACATTATTACATCTCTTTAAAGAATTTATTAAAAGAGATACTTTTCGTAGTCACGCCTTCAAGATAACATTGATCTTAAACGAAGGGGATTCAGGATCCACCCCGTATCTAAACATCACTCCACGTCATCCTCGCGACAATCGCGACTCGCCGCGAGAATCAGCCGACAAACCCATCCGTACTCGTCGCGCCGGTGGCTATCGGAGCCGGTCATACCGGGCGCCAATAAACACAGTCCGCTGGCGACGAATCGTGGAGCGAAATGCGAAAATAAACGGTCGTACTTGCCGTTAGGGGTGTGTTTATGACGTGCTTGTTTGCAGATGTTACTTTATAAAGAAGCTGCGCGACCCGATGGCGGCGGCGATGTCGACGTCGACGTCGACGTCGACGTCGACGTCGCCGTTGACAGCGACAGCGACGATGACGATGACGACGAGGACGGCGGAGTGACGACGATGGCACAAGCCCCAAATACGTCGAGAGAGCAAGAGAGAGAGAGAGAGAGAGAGAGAGAGAGAGAGAGAGAGAGAGAGAACAGTGGCGAGTGCGCTCTGGTGGCGTATCTGGGCGTGGCAAGGCCACAGGGCGCCTCCGTTGGGAATAAATTATCTCGTGGGCTCTCCTCGAGAATGAGAGAGAGAGAGAGAGAGAGAGAAAGTAAGAGCGGGCGCACCCCGGTTATTATTGCCTAATAGACGGCCAAACAAACGGTTCACGCCCACCCTCCAATAACGGCGTGATTAAATTGTCCGCCGGTGCCGACAAAAGCGCGACCGATCCTGTCGGTGCGGCGGCTCAGTCCGAGCCGTCGGAGTTGAGGACCGCTGCTCGTAGGTTGTCGTACGTCCTTCCACTTCACCTCGCCGACCTCTCTCTCTCTCCCTCTCTCTTTCTCTCTCTGTCCACCTCGTCACGGGCATCAAAGCGATGTCTCGTTTACACGGCCGTGCCGCGATACTTTATGCTTTAATGTCCGCACACGTTGTCGCCCGCGCTGGCGTCCAGACGAGCTGCTCTCGGCTGGAACACGCGGATGTCATCCGGTATGCCTCCGGCCAATCAAACCAGTACGACGGCCGCTCGATGTTATGCGCGAATGGCCCATAACGTTCGCGTTTTATATTGTATAACGTCGTATTTGGTTTAATGCGCGATGTAAATTCGCGGCCTGTCCTCTCTGTGTCTCCCTCCCTCTCTCTCTCTCTCTCTCTCTCTCTCTCTCTCTCTCTCTCTCTCTCTCTCTCTCTCTCTCTCTCTCTCGCACTCTCTCTCTATCTTTCTCTCACCCTTCGGTGGGAGCTTGCACGGCTCATTCTCCCGAAGGATGGCTCACGGCTTGTAGCATCCTCCTCGGGTAGCGTTGATACTTATTACTCGACTCGGGACTTCATTCCCGTAGGCTCTCTTCCTCCGGGGCTTGCTGGGGGGCTGCAGGAGTCACATCGATTTTCCGATCGAAGCGCATCCTGCGCGCTCGCCACGTGGACCTCCGGCGGCGGCCTGAAGCTACGGAAGTCCCTTCCCGCGGACAGTCCGTCTGAGACAGAAGGAGAGAGAAACATATTAGATAATCCGGCAATTTTTGTCGCAGCGCGATCATTCCTCTCACCGTCCGGCTCCGGTCGTTGTCGTTTCCCCGCCGCCGCCGCCGACGACGACGACGACGACGTGGTCGATCTCTCGCAGACAATAGCGCGCACTTCCTTTCTTACGCGTCTCTGCTAACTACCGCTCGCGGTAAATCTTCCTCAATGATGCCGCAAGAATGCCGCTCGCTGCGGCCGCGCGGCGTACGTGGGCGCACGGTAAAAATGTACAGTGGACCGGACGGGCATTTGTATATCGCGACACGATAGGAAGAATTAATTAGAGATATCGGCGGCACCTCCCCGCGCGCCGCCATTAGCGAGCGCAGCTGCGTGCGCGCGCGTAGCCTCTCTCGTCGCATGACCGGAACTCTTTAGCGAATCTCGCTTCGCTTCGGCCGGCGCTGGCTCACCTCCGGGGGCGCGATTCATTTTTTCGGGGGCCCACCCCCGTGTGTTCGTTGCGTGTGACTGACGTCCAATTTATGTCTGTTCCTTGTCCCCGTTCATTAACGCCGGCCGATCACGGAGTGACGACGGGGCGAGACGGCAGCCGCGATCGAGCGGCGCGCGTCGATGACGAGCATCATTTCTTTTATCCCTCTCTCCCATCATGAATCTTATACTTTATGTATTGATTTTAATCTGTACTATATAGCTGCCTGTACGCGTAGTTATTTATATTCTTCTCATGGGGACGAATAAAAAAGTTCCGACAAGCATAACGCCTGAAAGGGTCTGGCTGGAAAGTTGATGTTTCCGAGAATTAGTCTCGATGATATTTGATTTAAATCATCGAGTCCACGTGAGCCTGACTTTTACCCGCGGGAGCGTTTCAGATTAGTTGTTTGCTCGATTCGGCCGACTGACAATGAGCGACAACTCTTGCGAGGAGTGGAAGATGGGGTATCAAGCGGTACGCGATGCGTCAGGAATATTTGAACGCGCGAGACGGGACATTTTGAGCGTCTCCTTTAATTCTCGTTCTTTCGTATTTCTTCAAGTTTATTTAAATAAATATTATTGTATACGTTATTGTTAACGTCGAAAATGACTTTCCGACTAGATTTTTCTCAGGAACTTGCATAGTTACATGCTATTAAAATATCAATCATTTATTTATTTATCTATATCTAATTATTATAATAATATTAATTAATTTATTATTTATTTGTTAATATATATATATATATATTGAAATATAATTTGTGTAGCGTTGTCTCATCGAAAAGTCTCATCGAAAAGCAAACGCGACATTGCGCGCGCTGCGCAATAAATCGCATAAATCACGAAAAATTACATCTAGCGTTATGTACGCACGCGAGGACGTTACGATTCACATCGCGACGAAATGTCACAACAAAATGACCCGCACGCGAGTGATTAAAACACTCGTCGACGCTCCTTTCGCGCTGAGCGTCGGCGCGCTGGGTGCGATTTGAGAGTCATTGCGCGAGAGCCGAGAGGCGACCGGGCGGTAAATCTCGCCTGGCCGATCGAATAGGCGGGTACCGATTACCATAGACATGCCGCGCGTTGATTATAAACATAATTAAAAACAACAACGGCCGCCCCGCCGTCCCTTTTACGTATGCAACGGCGGACTCGCGGACTCGCCGTCGATGCTGGTGGTCCTACGCGTTTTGTCCCCGGATGTCGCCCCGACCTAGGAAGTTTCGATCGTGGCCTACCCGGACGATGAGTATCGATCGCGTCGGCGCCGATCGACCGGCGACAACAGCCCGAGAGGCCGATAAGCATCTCGAGAGCGCGGCCACGTTGCGAAAAGTTACTTGGCCACTGGAGCAACAGCCTGAGCGAGGCGACGGTGTGGTCGGTCGTCTTTCTCCTCCTACGCATCGATCATTCGCATCCATCGCACTTGACGCGTTGTACAAGACCTCCGAGCGCGATTATTTTTTGCCCCCCACCCCGCCTCCTCAAATTACACCCCCGAGTCATTCACGCCGTCGACTCGTCGTCGTCGTCGTCGTCGTCGATTGATTTCGCGCGCTCACAAGACCGTTACGACTGTCTCGTTACGGCGAAACGCCCCCGAGCTTCCAATTATTACACGATGCTGAGAATTAAGGCTGCACACACATTAGGCACGGCTGCGGCGCGTAACAAGCGGCGTGGTGAAATTATCGCGCTTCAGGATCAGTAAAAATCCGTGGCGTCAAGTAAAATCGTAGCCGTGGAATAAAGTAGCGTATTTATAAGTGCGGCGTTCGCGCGCGCCGGAGATACACGCAGCCGCTATTTAAATTCAGTACATCAAAACCGGGCTGAAGAAATTATAAATACCTGCAGCTCTCCCCCTCCACCCTCTTTCTTTATCTCTCTCTCTCTCTCTCTCTCTCTCTCTCTCTCTCTCCCTCTCTCGCGCGCGCGCGCAGGGGCGCTTTAAAAGACCCCAATTTGGATTCTAACGGGCGTAATATTTCAGCTCCAGCATTTCACATAAAGATCTTATCCGATCGGTTATTTTTCCCGAAGCCTCGAGAGTTCGACGACGACGACGACGACGACGACGACGGACGACGACGACGACGACGACGACGACGACGACGACGACGACGACGACGACGACGACGACGACGACGACGACGACGACGACGACGATGACGACGACGACGACGACGGCGGCGGCGATAGGCAGCCGCGCGCGTAGGTAGGTTTCTGGAAGAATGTCGCCGAGATATACATATATTTTTTTTCTTTTAAGGCCCTCGCGTTTTCACTCACTCGCTACGGCCGCCTTTTCCGGCCGTCCTCGGCCGTCCCGCCGCGCGTCGTTACGAAGCGCGCCCGACAGCTGGAATAATCGAATCAAGTCGCCAACTCTCGGCCAGATCATCTCGACGACTTTTCTACTTCGATCTAACGATCGACTACCCTTCTGCCTTACCTTCCGGCCACTTTCTGCCGTTATAAGCGGCACTCATAGCCCGATCTTGTACTTGAGGCTTTCTTAAGTTCACCCCAAGATGCCGTAAGGGCCGTAAGGTCTCGTTGGCTGCACAGCGCTTGAGACCATCCTAACACGCCGAGCGCCATATTTGATATTTGAGAGCCGGTTGCTCAAGGGATCAGCAAGCAAGACTGCACTGGGCTATCGATAAAACTAATGACGGCATCGGTGCGTGTTCGAAATACTCGGCGCAAGGCTTATTCCTAACCTAACTGCAGGCGCGGTCCACGCGGAAGCCCAGTCAAGTATGGCTGACGCGTGGCGCCCAAAGCGTGTTAAATATAAGATCAGCCTACGAATACCGCCTTGGGAGAAAATACCGACGAGTGTATTCGCGTCGCGGCTGAATATTGAATATCCTCCTCGGGTCCAACCAACGGGTGAGACTCGAGACTCGATCGCGTTCGCGACGATGAACCCGTGTCTGAACCCCGACGTGGTTCCGCAGAAAATCAGACAGCGCAAGGCAAGGTTCGAGGAGCGAGCCTGAGGGTGAAGGACGATGAGAAGCAGGAGGGGAAGAGGAGGGGCAGACTCCGGGAATCACGGCGCTGTGGTCTCTCGGAGCGCGTCGGGCGATTCCAACAAATTTGCACCTCTAATCGCGCCTCGCGATACGAGTATAATGAGAGCATGATGCGAGCGAGCTCGCGGATGAAGGGAGTCCGAGAGAGCGCAGCCAGACTCCGATTGGATCTCCCTCGGCCCGGCGAGAGCGAGAGGCCGGGTCCCACCTTTGACCCTTCAATCCTCCCTCGTTCCTCTCCTTCTTTTCCTTCGTCCGCCCTCCGCCCGCCACGGGCCCTTCGATCTGTTAGTCTCGCCGTCGTCGTCGTCGTCGTCGTCGCCGTCGTCGCATCTTGTTGTCCCCCGCCGTTCGTTTCGTCTCAACATTAACCGCTCCACCAGTAGCCTCCGCTGGCATCGCACTTTCTGCACGACAGCCGCGCTTTTCTACCTACGAAGCTGAAGACACCAAAGCTTGCCTTTCGCGCTCTTCGAGTATGTCCCAGAAATTCCTGCAAATTCACGCGCCGTCGGCCGGCTGTCTTCAACATTGTGCAACCCTTAACCCTCCCTGACTCTTTCCTCTTCACGAGAAGCGTCGTCGAAACGCCTCGACGTACCGAGCGTGTTCGCGTTGAACCCGAAGCGTCGAGCCGGGCCGGCGGTGCGCCACGATTTTTCACACCTTCCTTCGTGCGTGCAAGCCCACGTGCGCGCTCGCTGCGTGTTCCAGCAACGGCAAGCACGCGAGTAGCCGTCGACGAACCGCACGCACGCACGCACGCACGCACGCACGCACGCACGCACACACGACGAGTGGCCGCTGCTGCGAGCCGCTCAACAACTGCGAAAGTACAACGATAAAGCACGCTCGACGACGCTTGTAAACTCGCCACGGCTATTTTCATCAATGGCAGATAATTCCGGCCCGTACGGCTTTACAGCCGCGCGTGCGATGTTCATAACTAAGAAGCGACGCAGGTATTAAACGGCTTACGCGCGTGCGCTATAAACGCTATGGAGCCCGAGTGCGCGCATGCGCGCGCGCGCGCGCGCGCGAACACACACGATCCGGCGTTATTGAGTTTAGCGCGACTAACTATTTCAAGCGGGATTAGTTTAATATCCGATCGTAAAGCCGCCGCCTTTTCGTCAGCCGCGACGAGTCCCCATTAGCGCCGGCGCGTTAGCGCTCGGCCGCGAAACGGCGCGTCGCGTCGCGTCGCATCTTCGCGCCGCGCTACCATCCGTTACACTCTCCTCCGTTCTTTGAAAAGCAGGAACTGGTCCCCATCCGCGGCTTATAATTGATAGAGTGGTAAAATAGCAAGCCGGAGGACAGCCCGGCAAAGTGAATCACGTTCTGCGCTCTGCGCTCTGCGCTCTGCGCTCACGCGCGCGCGCCGTGTGTGCGAGAGCCCCTGGTGCCGCCGCCCCCGCCCTTTGCCCCTCGTCTTAATACGACCATAAAGGCGCGCGAGCGGCGGTAATAATAAAGTGATAATAAAACGAAAAGTAATACCCAATCGTCTCGCGGACACGCCACAGGGAGTTTATTACACGCTGCCATATTATATGCAAGCGAGGCTACAATACATCGGCGCTGATTTTACGGCGCTTTTGCGACATGAGGCCTTTATTCGTGCGCGCGGGCCTCGTCGTTGTCGTCGTGGTTGCCCGACATTTTCTACGGCTTTACGGCCGATAAAGAATACTGCGACTCCGAGGGAAAGAAAGCAGAAAGAGCAGAGCTGGGGAGAGAGAAAAACCAAAAAGGAGAAAGGGGGAGAGGAGAGAGAGAGAGAGAGAGAGAGAGAACGATCAGATAGAGAGTCGAGTTTATCATTTATAGTATGCGGCGGCGTTTCCACGGCGCGGTATCTCATGATAAAGTGGGCTGTTACGCTCGTCCGCCACTTTGTAGCGCAACAACGCGTCGGATCTCGAGAGGGCGCGCGCGCGCGCGCGCGCGCGATGCGCAGCGAATTATTTATTACGGAAATAAATAGCGGTGAGCGAGACGCGGCTTTACGTGTTGCTGCTCTACGCGAATCTCCGTCTCTCTTCCCCCTCTCCCTCTTTCTTGCCTCCTCCACCTCCCCCCTCCGAAAGGCGCGGAGAAACGCAATTATGGGCACGCTTAGCTATGCGTGACGATCCGAAGATGACAAAACCTAAGGAGGACGTGACAAAATGCATATTGACTAAGTTCGGTATAGATGGTCAATTACTATAATTTTGTTAATACATGCTAGACGTCAGCGCTGATCGGTGACTTGTGAGTTGGATGTATGGACACGAGTAGGAGTGTCTTTTTCTGATGCACAAAAACACTGTTATTGAATAAATAAATATTTTATGTTTCCTATTAACCTCCAAAATGTTTCATACATCGGGAAAATATCTTACAAATATGATTTATTTGGAGTTACAACATTAGACCTGGGCTTAAACAATTAAAAAAATCGTTTGCATCGTATTTGCATACTTAACCTCAAAACCTCGTCACCTAGACTACGTTTCACGCGGTATACGCATCTTTACGCGAACTCTCCAAAGATAGATGGTTCATTTTTGTAGGGTTAGATATAGGACTGCCTACTTAGCGAGAATTAGAAACAATGGACATCGGATCGACATTTTCCAGATGCTTTAGACGTATAAAAGACGTCAATGCGTCGATCCGATATCTATTCGACTATCACTTTTTCCTGGGTACCTAACATTAAAAACTTCAGTACATTTTAAACAGTTTCGTGTTTCGCTTAAAGATGCCGAATAAATTTCTTTCTCTTTCTTCTCTCCTGTAAATAAACAATGTTTTCCCATAGGGGAGTCTTTCTGTGTTGCCACTTTTCAATCTCCTCTCCAATGTTGTCCTTGGTTTCTACAAGAAACTTGTGGAAATGTTTGATTTTATCAATATTTAATAAAAGAATTAATAAAAAGGTTAATAATTAATAAAAGAATGTAATACTAAAAAAATAAAATACTAAAAAAATAAATAAAAAAAAGGTAAACAAATTCCTACATTATTATAGGCATGCCCAACTCGTATCCTTCCACACCCCTGACCATCTATCCCTCACGGAATACTTTTAATATTTCCTTATTATTGGCGTCCCATGAATTTTTTCTTCTTCACAAAAATTCTTCTGTACCTCAAACATTATCCTCCACTGAGCGTGTTAATACGCTGCTGATCATTTATTGCGATAATATAGATGTGTTATTTCCAAATAAAAAAAAAAAAAGAAACTATGTCCATCCATCCCGGACTCTCTCTTTTCCTGTTATCCGTCATGTTACGCGAGACGGTTATACGGTGCAGAAGAGACGAGGCGACGATAACAACGGTGACCGCCGGCGATTGCGCAAAACCTCAAGGCAAGGTCGCGATCAGGTGAAATTCGCGCGGCGCCTATTGCTACATTTCCAGCATTTGCTACATCTCGTGAATATTCATCGCTCAACCTTGTGTTATTTATGTTTCAGCTATATCTATATCTCCTTTTAATATATTCCCACGATGTGCGCGCTTACGGACGTGCGTCTCTCGCGAACGACGCCACAACGTCCGGGCCCGGCTGATACTCCCGCAGATTTTAATCTTCACATTGTAACCGTGAACGACCGGAAAATCACCGGGCGCCAGGCTCTCTCTCTCTCTCTCTCTCTCTCTCTCTCTCTCTCTCTCTCTCTCTCTCTCTCTCTCTCTCGCGGGGGCTGGTACGGCTAATATTAAACCGCGCGCACACGGCCGCGGCGCGGCGCGGGTCGGATGTGTGTATAAAGTGACGAAGTAAGAGAACCAGAGGTGGTCTCCCTGCGTCGCGTCGCGTCGCGTCGCGTCGCGTAAGGTGCAGCGCCGACGACCGCAGCACGCCCCGGGCTGTAACTCATCGGCGGACAACGTCTCGCGGCAGATTTTAATTTTAACGGCCGACTTTCGGGGCCGTTTATGGGCCTAGTGTATAATTTTATCGGGCCTGCCGATCTGACCGCGCGTCGCACGGCCAAATATTGTCGAGGCATCGAGGGAGAACGAGACACGGAGAAAGTGGGAGGAAGACACACACAGAGAGAGAGAGAGAAAGAGAGAGAGAGAGAGGGAGAGAGAGAAAGAGGCACGGAGTCTCTTGTACGAGGTGGTAAGGTGGTGGCGATGGGAAGAGGAAGAAGAAGAAGAAGAAGAAGAAGAAGAAGAAGAAGAAGAAGAAGAAGAAGAAGAAGAAGAAGAAGAAGGAGAAGAAGAAGAGAGAAGAAGACGGCAGGGGATGCTCGTCGTGGATGTGTGTGTGTGTGTGTGTGTCTGCTACAGACGCATCCCAACTTCCACTGAGCGGACCGCTGGAAACGCGACGCGACGGAGGCGACACGAACACGCGCGTTTTCTATGATCGTGTGCGTGTTTCTTTTTTTTTTTCCTTCTTTTCTTCACGCGCACGAGCGCCTCGCGTCCCCGTATCTGCTCGAAGGAAATCTATACCTCCGAGCGGAGGAGGCGCGGAGGTGAGGGCTCCTTTATAGATTTGTAGAAAGTTGTAAATCAAACGTTAATGGGAACCCCTTGTCAGGCATAAAGAGGCTTGAAACAACGACGCATAACGATAAAGATAAAGGTTCGAGAGCATAAAGGGTGTCACGCAACCTGGTCCTGCCATGTTGCTCATGGGCTTTTACGGCCGTTACAATGCTGGACCAGTTTGTAAGTATGAAAGTTCGAGAGGTGCACCGAACTGCGCGGCGACCGGTCGGACTTAACTAGCGCGGACTTTTTCACGCGCGCGTCTTCTCATCCTGGCCGTGCGCTTCGATTAGCGAGCGGAAGTCGCTTCTCCACTTTTTGCATCGAGAGAATTCTGCGCTGAGGATTGCAATCGACACGTCGCCTTCGCTTCTTATTCTTCCGGTTTCCACGCGCGCTGTTTACATCTTAGGGACCGAAGACTCGAGAGAGAGATCTCACTGGTGAACGCAAGTCGCAATCTTCAGACGGAAAGAATTCGCGACGTTCCTTCCGTCGAAGGTGCCTGATTAACGACAAAGGCAACGGCGTCTTCAGAGCGCGGAGGGCGGCCGTTCGAGGGGGTGACGGCAACGCGCGAGGTCGCGCCACGCCAAGTTTCCGAAATAACATTGGCGCGGCGAAAGATGGCCGCCATCCGCGAGGCGAGATCGTGAAACCGCAGATTATTCATTAAGTTCGCCAGTAAACCATCCTCTGTCATCACCGGGGGATTCCTCCCGGCGAAAGATAATAAACAAGGCGCGCGCGAGTGCATCCAGCCGATACTCGGCGCGCACGAGCGCGCGCGCGCGCGCGCGGCTGTTTAAACACCGGGAGCGATCTCTGCCCGGGCGCAAATATCCGGAAAATATCCGCGATTTGTCATTCGTCCCTAGAGTTGCCAAATCCAAAAGTTAAAATTACCGGACATTTCTTCCTTAGCAACAAACCCAAATCGGACTAAATCGGATGGGAATAATAATCATAACGTTGCATTAAATACAAAATATGACAAGAATTTATTTACAATATTAACTTCCAAACCATTTTATCAACAAGATCGAATAAAATAATAAACTATTACTTTTTTAATATACACGGAATGGTCGGCAGATCATCCACTAGATGGCTTTTCGTGCTCGATCGGTTTGTAGGCGTTTGAAACGTTGCTAAAAAAATCTGAACTCTCTCATTCCATCGATTGGATATAACTTAAAACCCGGACATATAACGTCCAGTTTGACTTATTAACCGGAGACACTGGACGAGACTTCTGAAAACCTGACAGTCCGAGTCAAAACCGGACAGTTGGCAATCCTATTCGTCCCGCGTGTTCATCGCGCGAGGCGTCCAGGATACACATTTGCGTCCAGGATATACATTTGCGCACTCCCTTTCTCCCTCCCTACCACCCGTCCCCTCGGCAATCTTTGCGTCGATTATCCGTCCCGTTATCGATCACGACATATATCGCGGTGTCGATACTTGAAATTATACGCCGGTTAATCAATTAGACGAGTCGCAAAGGTGGAGAAGGGGAGGGGGAAGGAGGCTGCCGAGCCGAGGCGAGCTGAACTGAGCCGACGACGCTCTGCCGCGAAACATATTAAACGATCTTATCGCGGCAAGGACGTAGCGCGCAAGAGAGAGAGAGAGAGAGAGAGAGAGACAGAGACAGACGGAGAATAAAAAAGAGAGAGAGAGAGAGAGAGAGATAGAAGGAGAAAGAGCGAGAAAGAGTGAGAGAGGAGAAAATCACGGCGGTTGTCGGCGCGACGCGCGGAATTAACGTCGCCTGACGTGGCCGTCGTAACCGGCCTCGTTTCCCTGAAAGATAACACGTAAAAAGGATCGGCCGTGTACATAGGCGTTGTTCAAACAGACAAACGATCGGCCGAGTATACGTCGCTCAGGAGGATGCTCGTTTTCGCGGGGGCGCAGTTATAAGGCGAGATACAGCGGAGATATTACGCGCGACGCCTAGACCGCGCGTATATCCGTACGGCCGCGCCGCGCCGGCCTGCTGCGTTTTGCACGTCATAATATTTGGAATCGGCCGAGATCGCACCGGCAGGCCTGCGTGAGGAACTGCCTCGCCCGCACGGCTCTCCTCCGCCGGGCACAATCGTCCATTGTGCGCGAGCGAACGGCGGCCGACGCGTCTTCTTCTTCTCGCGGCCGAGAGGAAAATCGCCGTCGCGTTCGCCGCGACTTTTCCTGGCGCGCGCTGAAAATACCGTCTGCGCGCGACGAGGAACGATCGCGGAAAAGCACCCTGCCGCGCCCCGCCCTTTGTCCGATGGATCTTGTTAACCCTTTGAGGCGTAGTGGTAAGTATACTTACTACAGCTATTTATTCTCACATTTTCATGAAATGTTTCATATTTGAGGGATTCTTCGTCGGGTTTCCTGCGTTTCTTAGCTTCTTATATGATATGGGAACATATATGAAAGGTTGAAAAATGTCTTGCGTAAGTTGTTCATTTATTATAAATAAACAAAGTGTGAAAAGTACACATTTTTACGGAAAAAAATCATTTTCCACGAACTATGAGCTTCGAACTTTTTGCTCAAAATCAAGATTTGGGAGGTTTTTGGGTCGCTGATTACGATAATCTGAGGTCCAAATTCCGAAATTAATTTTCCAAGATGACGGATCATAGAATTTTTATTAAACTAACTAAAATTGTGCTCTGGTTAGTTTTCGAGCTCGCTGATTACGAATCTGAGGTCTACGTTCTAAAATTCATTTTCCATGATGGCGAATTCCAAATGGCGGGTCATAGAATGTACATAAAATTAGCTAAAATTGTACTCTGGTTAGTTTTTGAACTCGCTGATTACGAATCTGAGATTCACATTCTAAAATTTATTCCCCAAGATGGCGGATCATAAAATTTTTATATGATTAGCTGAAATTGTACTTTGGTTAGCTTTCAAGGTCGCTGATTAGGAATCACCGATGACACCGAAATTATCGCGATTTTTCATTTTTGAAAATCTGATAACGCATTCGGCGACCTCAAAAACCCACGTATATAAATTTTCATGTGATTCGGATCTTCTGAAAAATACGTGCCTCAAAGGGTTAATTAAGGCTCTCTGGCCGCGGCCATCTTTAAGTGTGACGTGAAGGAGCGAGGAATTTCGCGTCAAACACCGCGGCTTGAGTCGAGATACAAAAATGTCTCCGGGAAGCGACAGTCGCGGTCGAGCGGAGGCGTTTCGAAGAAACTTTCCTTTGTTTAAAATACTCAATGTAAATAAACAAGAACCATCAGCATGACGAATCGTGAGAAGAGAACTCACCGTCATTAATTTCACTTTACGCTTGCTCGGAGCGTCGAGACAGAGCAGCAGTTTTCGCGGCGCTTTGGAAACATGCTCGTTCGAAATCGTCTCGTCGTTTGGACGTAATCCTTGGCGATTTTGAGCCTTCGAACCTCTTCTCTTCCGACGTCGCCGATTCAAAGCTCGCCGGCAACCCCCGAGGAACCTGAAGGTTAACGAGCGCGGAGCTGCTTCTCGCGCGAACCTGCTCGGCCGTGCCGGCCGCCGCCATATTGTCGCCGAGGGTAACCGAAGGGTGTTGGTTCGTTCGGTCAGTGATGCTTTGCAGCGGAATTTTGTGTTACATTCGCGAGTCACCCGCGCCTCGCTGGCTTCAATAATCGGCCTCGCAAAACCGACTCGTGCAAAACCGGCGACGCTCGCGAAGAAATCTCGGCGGAATAATCTTCGAGGAATCCCTCGAACGCGCCGCGATGCGTTTTTCCGCGAAGTCTCGCGCGTGCGCATGCGCATGTGTCGCCGATCAGGAATATCCGTTTCTGCCGTAGCCAGAGCGTAGAGAATATTCTTTTCGATGGAAACAGACGAAGAAAGGAAACCGGCAGGACGCTCTCTTCTCGGCGGATCGGCTCGTTCCGCGGCGACGCGCCCCCTCTTTTGTGCACGGCTTCCTCCCTCCCGCCTCTCTTGCGCTTCTTTCTTGCGCATTCTTCGTCCTTTTTCCGTGCTCTCTCATCTCCCGCTGCCCATAACGTTACATATGCCGATAAACAAGGTGAGGCGAGGCGGCGCAAAAAGCGAAACGTCGCTTATGCGCGAGCTGTAACGTCTCCCCCCCCTCTCTCACTCTTTCTCCCCCTCTCTCTCTCTCTCTCTCTCTCTCTCTGCTTCTTCTCCTTGCACCCCGTTCCACCCCTTCCCTCTTTCCCTCGCTTGGCGTCTCCGTCTGCGTTTCGCTGTTTCGCGAGAGCTCTCCATTCAACGACCGTACGCGGGAATTCAGTCTTTGCGATGATTTTTCAGAAGAAATCCAAGCGCCGTTTAGGGAATCTTGGCGAACGGCCAAGTCCGGCGCGGGCTGCGCGCACGTGTGCGCATGCGCGCGCGCGCGCGCGGCGACGCGCGTATCCCGCTTTGTGCCGCGGCTTCAGGTGCGCGCGCGGTCGTCACGCGTTCTCTCCGGCGAGAGCGGATTCATCGTATCGCTTCATCCCGGGCCGCGCGGCGATAAGAAAGACGTAGCCGGACTGCCATGCCGCCGCCGGGAGGCGAATCGATCGCTCAAGTGCGTCGTCGCCGAGACGATCGGCGAGTATCGTCTCGCCTATTCCGCAGTCTTCCTCCGTCGTTATCGTCACCTCGTCGGGCACAACGCACGGCGGAAGAGGAGGAGATGCCGGCCGACGGCATTTGCGATAACGATAACTCCGGCTGTCGCCGGAGGTCATCCCCGCCCCCCTCCCCCTCCCATCTAGGTCGCCAGGTTTCGCGGGCGATGCTTATCGCGCGCGTCTCGGCGAAGTCGCGGATCGCCGGCGAGAGAGTCTCCGGAGTGGCCGTGGGTTTATCCTGGGAGGAGGGTGATCCTCCTCGAAGCGTGAAACGAGACGGGGATGACAGGAGGAGAGCGAGAGAATCCGCCACCCGGAATTTCGGGCGGAGATTATTTTGCGGAATATCACAGAACACCGCCCTTATTATCCGCGGCAGCTGCGGATCATCCGTTGCGACAGGCGACCACGACAATTACGCGCGAGAGACGTTCTCTCTCTCTCTCTCTCTCTCTCTCTCTCTTCGTCCCTTCCCATCCGTGTCGCTCGTCATTCGTCGGATTTCATCAGGCATGAATTTTTGTCGTGCAACAAGTTGCCCGCTCCCGACGACGCGTCACAATAAGCCGCGCTCTCGCCGCACGGTCGAAGCCGCAGCTCGCGGCGGAGGGGGGGGGGCAGGGGGACAGAGAGGAGCAGCGAGCGGGAGAGACTGCGAGGCAACAAGGAGCCGGTCGTTAAAACCCCGGGGTCCTTTAAACCGTTTACTCACGGATCGCCGAACCGCTCATAATATTTGTCGCGTTTGTCAAACCGCGCGCACTCGAGAGAGCGAGAGAGAGGGAGGGAGAGGGACGACGAGAGTGTGAGCGGTGAAATCCGGCTCCTCGTAGCCGGGGATGATCCTCTCGTTGTGCCGTGAGATCCGTCATCGGGGACACTAGTTCACAAATTATCTTAAGTAGTCGGAACACTACCTGCGACATATTCATCCCTCCCCAGGAGCTCCGCGGCTCCGATTTCGGGGTGTCCTCTCGAGTGTCCCCGCGAGCGGAAGAAAGCGGAAGAGAGCGATATTATATTTTTCCCTTTCCACAAAGGAGCGACGGTCACGAGGAGCGCCCGTGGCATTACCGTGGCGGACAAAACGAGCGGACATTTTTGAGCGCGCGGGGGAAGGGAGGGGATGTGTAAAATGCGTACAAAACGCGTTGGCCAGCGTCGCTGGCGAGGCACGGGCATTGTGTTATCCTCGGGCAGCAGCCCCGATCGGGCGTTTTAGAGTCGATAAATCACAATTAATTAGCGAGACGTAATGATGCGGCATGTCCCCGCAATTGGTATGAGCTAACGCCGTGTTTGCGCGGCGACGCGCACGCACGGGTGTACGTACGTCGGGCCCCGAGTATGCGCTCGGGCTCCGAGTAGCCGCGCTTAAATATACGGATGTCCGTGTTGTCCGCGGACTCGACGAGGCGAAAGAATTATGGATACAAATTTGCGCGCCGCGTCGATTGCGCGCGCGCGCGCGCGCGTAATGTGACTTCGTGGGAATAACGCAACTGATTTTTCGACGACTTTTTTTCAAGGATTTCTCAAGTCGGCGCGTACCGACGGTACCGACTGAATTTTCGACGCTCGAAAATTCGATTGCAAAAGTGCCTGTTGATTTGCGCGTTATTGCGCAATTGTGCAGTCTGCCCGCTTCGGAGATCGCGAGGATACTTCTTATTCTGCGTGTTGGTCTTCCCTTGGGAATTTCAAGGATTTTTGGGACGTAAGTGCGCGTATTAAAAAATATATCGTGCGACGATATGTTGTGCAGTGCTGTATATAGGAAGGAAAATTCCTCCACCATTTTGCGAATAACCATGCAAAATGTCGGGTTATGAATTATAGAAGATTGCATCCAAAGAAAAATATTCTGTTTGTAAAGTGATTTTTCCCATAGTCTCATATTCTAAGCGAAGCCTTTTGCAGAAAAAGGATTTCTCTTTCGATAAAGCGATTAGAGTGAAGCACTCGTTTAAAATTTATTAAATATTATTCTGTTTTCCTCTTATTTTAAGAGGATTTTATACTCTTAGTATAACCAGTAAAAATAAAGTACTTAAAAATACTTAAAAAAAGATTAAATAATCTGTGCTTAGGAGGAAATTTATATTAAAAACAATAAAATTTGCATTATATATACAACATATATAATTCCTCCAACTTCAAAAACGTGTTTACAATATTTTCCTCTTAATCTTGGAGAAATCCTCTTGAGGCCATACATAAGAAAATAAAATCCTCCAAAATTTAAAGATGATTCCTGAAATTACTCTTCTTCGGGTGTGGTGAACCAACTTGCGCGAGCTGTAACGACGACGGAAAGGTCCTGCTGCATCGATTTGCAAGAAAGCACAGCAAGTGAGGCTTTGAGTTACCAATTACAAAAAAAATGCTACATAACCGCGCGCAATCGTTCACGAAAATACTTTTCGATCAATGATTTTGCAAGGCTCCAAAGGAATTCTTCGCTCAGTTTTGCCTGCTATCGTCAAACACCCTGCGATATCAGATACGCTCTGATACATACAACAAATTTGTATAACATACAATAAATGTACGCTTGTCACGAAACATTCCCCCCGTTTTCCTCATCGCACCGTTTCCCCCTCCTGCGCAATTAAAACCAGTCCTCGTGTAACAGCAAGGAGCGCATTTCCGCGTCTTTGCCGCGGCCGGAACCTCTCGCGAGCTCCCGCGAGCGCGCCGAGCACGCGCGCGCTGTAATTGTAGCCGGTCGAGAGAGTTGGATAACACAGTCACGCGGAGGAGAGTCGCCGGGGCGCGACGCACACGAGTGCACAGCCGCAAACAGCCCGATTCCTTTTGTCCGGCTGTCCGACTGAAAATAATGGTTTAACTATTCGATAGGGCGCTGGCTCGCTCGCGAGCGAGCGAGCGGGGGAAGTAAAAGGGAGAGAAACGCGACATACAGCGTGGACGCGGCGCAGAACAAGGAGAGAACGGATACGTCGCGGCGGAGGTGTTAATACAGAGGTCGATCTCTGAGAGAGAGATAGAGAT
The DNA here is from genome assembly GCF_003227715.2 of Harpegnathos saltator. Lineage (NCBI taxonomy): Eukaryota > Metazoa > Arthropoda > Insecta > Hymenoptera > Formicidae > Harpegnathos > Harpegnathos saltator. The sequence goes on along the minus strand of NW_020230524.1, from coordinate 267,674 downwards.
AGATAGATAGAGAGAGAGAGAGAGAGAGAGAGAGAGAGAGAGTCGCCTACTACCAGTTTCATGCAATATGCGCATGTTTAACTGACCAAAGCTCTGTATCGAGCCCCGGCCTTCGTCCCTCCTTTCAGCAGCGGCGTGCACTCGCACAAGGATATACCTTGTGCGAGAGCGGGGCCTGAGGGATGTCCGCAGCCTCGGCGGAGGAACGGAGGGCGGGCGGGCGGGCGGGGGAGTTTCGTCCGCGGCGTTCGAAGGCGAGTGCATCGGCGGGCGAGAGAGGCTCCGCTTTATTTATACGTCGTACTTGAATTCGACTACGACAACGCTATGGTCCCAAGCCACCGGCCTGTTGGGCCAAGCCGAGTAGCGATTTCACCCCGGCGATCTACCGGGTAAATATCAAACTCCTGCGGAACTCGCTCTCCTCCTCGTGGAAGATGGAGCATCGAGTTTCTCTCTTCTCTCTTCTCTCCCTCTCCCTCTCCCTCTCGCTCCCTCTCCCTCTCTCTCTCTCTCTCTCTCTCTCTCTCCTCTCATTCGCACACTCGCACTGCTTTTCAGCTCTGGATCTCTCGCGCCATTTCTTGGCCGTTATTACATAGCTGAGGGTGTCGTAACACCCCGAGAATGGCCGGCTGGCTTCGACCGTGGCAGTCGAACAATTCGAAGATATTTCGCACGTCCGTACGTATCCGCTCCGGCGAGTGAGCGTTAATTCATGATATAAAAATCCGCGGCGCCGCGGGATTTTTAAGCGGAACGGACCGACAACAGAGAGCCGGCCGGCCGGCCGACAAACGCGCACGTGGCTTTGCCACATGTGTGTGTGTGTGTGTGTGTGTGTGTGTGTGTGTACGTATATATGTGACACGGTAGAAGCCGCGGCAACTAATTCGCGCCGCGCGCGTTTAATCGAATTTTTGTTAGACGCCTCTCCCCACGGAGCGAGCGAGCGAGCGAGTGAGCGAGCGGACGAGCGAGCGATGCTTCGTGCCGTGGCCGAGCGACAATTACTGCCGGGCGACGCCGTTGGCGGGCGTGGGGTGCGCTGATTCCGGCACGTCAAAGATGGCTATTTGTATACTTTAGCCCGTGTGTACTTGCCGTGGCTAGTGAGTCGAGTTCTATAGATCTAGGGGAGGGTCGATCGGTCGGTCGGTCGGTCGGTCGGTCGGGCTGCTGGCTGGCTGGCTGGCTGGCTGGCTGGCCGGCCGGCCGGCCGGCCGGCTCTCGCTGGGTATCCCGGTCGTAGCGGGACGTCCGGGTCAACTTTGTTTGCATTGGCCGTGCATGTTCTGTCGACTAGGGGGAAGACCGCTTCTTGATGCAAACTGCCCATTTGCAACTACAATCATCTCCACGTCGAATCGCGTTGGCCCGGCTAGGATGGACCGGGCGCAGTCCACGGCCGCCGCCGCCGCCGCCGCCGCCGCCGCCGCTGCTGTGTGTCGGCGGACCTATCCTCCATTGGTGTGCGGATATATAACGCGGAGAGAGAGAGAGAGAGAGAGAGAGGGGGGGAGGGAGAAAGGGGGCAGGGAGGGCGGGAGGGACGTCTAGTGTATAAACGGACTACACTCCGGTGCAACGGTGCTTCAGTTGCTGCATAACAGAGTGAAAACAACGGCCGACCGGGGACCAAAGGCCATACCAACAGACCGAACGATCATGTAACCTCTCCCTGGCGTTTTCGTACCTCGGCGTTGCGTCGCGCCTCGCCTCACCACGCCTCGCTACGCCGCGCCGCGCCGCGCCGCGAATTCAACAGCGATCTGAGCGCGTCTCATCTCGCTCTCTCGCTCTTTGACGTCCCTGTATCTCCCCCTCCCTCCCCTTCCCCCCCTCTCTCTCTGTCTCTATCTATCTGTCATTCTCTCTCTTTCTTTCTGCCTGCCCGCCTTCCTCCCTGCATCCCCCCCGCTCTCTGTCCGTCTGTGTTTGCTTCTCTCACATTATTATTCGATTCGCCGCGGTTTTGTGAACAGTCTGTTATTTCGCGCTCGCGTCCTCAGGCCGGAGGGCAGGGGGCGAGAGGGGGGCCGATGGACCGAGAGATCGCGAGACGCAGATCCGCAGCAATTGTCCCTCCCTCCGCCGGAACCCGCCGCCGCTGTTCGACCGAGCCGCGCGCGCGATTCGCTCTGTCCGCGACGCGACGCGACGCGACGCGACGCGGCGCGACGCGGCGCGCGAATTTCGGGAGCCGATAGCATCGGTGTGAGAAACGCGCCGGTGTGTACGTCGCGCGCGGCTTGAGAAACACAGCGGAACACGGCCGCCTGTGCGCCGCCTCTCCGGTGCCGTTTGCCTTGCGAAAAATAATTTAATTGGCCATAACCCAGGGGGAATTCCCGGTAGGCAATTATTTACGCTTGCGGGCGCGCGCGGCAGCGCGCCCTATCGCAACGCGCGAGTATGGCCGATTTAATTGAAAGCATCCACGAAACCGGAAGCTCGATGCTTATCCCGCTCGCTCCTCGCCGGATTTGCTCGCCATTAGCGAGCGACCTCGCGCGATCGGCCGACCTCGTCAAAGTGTCCTCGTCTCCCGGTCGCGCGAGCGCGCTCCTTCCGAGGCGAGTCCTCGGAGAACGTGACGTTACAATTTTTTAGCGAGAGAATCTCCCACATTTCTCACTCAGCGGGCCAAACGCGACCGTCACCACATGCCGGACAACTCAAAGTGCCGAAGATGGTCGTAAAAGCAAAGATATGACTCAGCAGCCGGCGGAAAGAGAGAGAGAGAGAGAGAGAGAGAGAGAGAGAGAGAGAGAGAGAGAGAGAGAGAGAGAGAGAGAGAGAGAAAGAGAAGGAGCGCGAGACGAGAGGCTCTCGGAGCTTCGCCGCGCCGAAATTTCGTTCCAAAATCGGGAAGCGCAGAGAAATTCCTAGGAAAATGTCGGAGGCCGCGACGGATCTCGCCGAGTATCATCTAGATTTCGTCGCCGACGTCTTTCTGCTGGCGCGTCTACGGCTTAAGAAGACCGAGATGTGTTTCACCTGTTGCACGAAGAGAGAGAGAGAGAGAGAGAGAGAGAAAGAGACGAAGAGAGACGGCCGAGGGACGGAGGAGGAGAGCGAGCGGCCAGGTAGCGATCCCTGGAAAGCAGCACGTCGACGCTGCGGCGGCGGCGGCGACGGCGGCGGCGGCACTCCACGGCCGAAAATGGCACGGGCTCCGACTGAGTGGCATATAATAACGCGCTTCTGGATACGCGCCCTCGGATGCCGGTGCGCGTCCTCATTAGGGGATATGATAGATGCGGCGGCAGATAGCGGCCGCATGCCTCCTACGATATATATTCGTCGGAGCGGATGCTCCGTCGGCGAGGGGGCCGGCGACGCGTCTCTCTCTCTCTCTCTCTCTCTCTCTCTCTCGCCTTCCCGCTTGCCTCCCTTTGCCGAGCGAGTCCGAGCTGCAGCCCAACTCGGCTCGGCGCGCGGACGGTCCTTCTCGGGGCCGGCGGCTCTTTCCTTCCTCCCGCGGCTTCTCGCGGGACTACCGGTCCGATGGCAGAGAGCCGCAGAGACCGCGGCAATACGATTCCGCGTCCACGGAGAGCGCGTCGACATTTCCATAATATTCAAATGTATAAAGGCGCGGGACCGATCCTCCGGAGCGGCCGGAGGACGAAAAAGACGGAGAGACTGCGTCCACTCGTGGGAGAGAGCGAGAGGGAATGATCCGTCGATACACCGCGAGGGAAAGAAAGAGCCGGGGAAGCGACAGGCTGAGAGAGAGAGAGAGAGAGAGAGAGGGGAAGAAAGACGCGACGGAATCGGAAAGAGTGAGTGGGAAAAAGAAGAGGAAGAGGAGAAATGGCTAGAAGAAGCGAAGAAAGAGAGCGCGAGCGCCAAGAGAGCAGACGAGAGGAGGGCCGAGGGAAGGGGGTGATGAAGAGAGGAGAGAAACGGAGAGAGAGACGAGGCAGCAAGTGGCGAAGAGGAATTGGGAGGTGCGGTGTGGTACACGACGTGGTATGCCGTGGCTCTTCGGCGTGGCCATGCCGCGGTACCGGCCTGCGGGCCTCGGCGCGGCGCGGTTCGGCGCGGTGTGCCACGCCGTGGTGTTGCCGGCTGACATATTTATCGGCGGTCGTGCCACCTGCAACCGGCTCCGCGGCATCCGTACAGAGCGGTGTTTTGCCCATTTGTATCCCCGATTCGCCGCCCGGCCGATCCAACGACAGCCCAGTTTACCCGTTCTCGCTCTATCGCGCGGCATCCTCCCTCCCCCCGCGACCACTTCTCTCTTTGTTTCTCTCCTGCCCCCCCCTCTCTCTCTCTCTCTCTCTTTCCGTCGCACTCGTTCGCCTTTTACCCTCGCTCACCTCGCCCCCCGCTTCGTCTCATCCCGTCACTCTCTCTCTCCCTCTCCCTCTCTCTCTCTCTCTCTCTCTCTCTCTCTCTCTCTCTCTCTCTCGCTCGCTCGCTCGCTCGCTTCTTTACTCTTGTCCCTTTCGTTCGCCCGTCCGCTATCACCGTTCGCGAGCACCGCCACCTAAAGCGGCCGAGGATTGTTCCTTCTCGATGTCGACCAGCGGGGGCCAGACCGAGAGATGACATATTAGCCGCCGGCTACCAGTCACGGTCTTCGAGGCGTGCGCCGTGGCTCTCTCGTGAACCGAGCCTCAATGAAGCGTAAGCATCCACCAGGCTGAAACTCACCGGGCAGTCGTTCGCCTGGATACGCGCGTGTGTTATCACATCGTTTGTCTTGCCTCCCGTCAACTTGGCGTTTTGACAGCTTGCCGTGTCGCACGATGTAACGAGAGGCGCGAGCTGTTGAGATGACGGGTGAGCCGAACAACCCTATGACGCACGCGCATACTCAAACACGATGTGAACGATCAGAGATCAATGAGTATTGGACTGACGAGTGAGCACACTTCATCGCGAAGCTCAATATCGCGTCTATCGTATAAATATATTACTCGCAAAATATTAATATCATACCACATGTATTAATATATGATTATATATACAGGGTAAGTCCGGGATTGATGGGATTAGTTTTTTAATTGGAAATAACACATCTGTATGATTGCAATAAATGATCAACAACATCTTAACACACTCAGTAGAGGATAATGTTTAAGGTACAGAAGAATTTTTGTGAAAGAAAATTTATGAGACACCGATAATAAGGAAATATTGAAAATATTCTGCGAGCGATAGATGGTCATACATGAAAGGGTAGTTGGGCGTGCCTATAATAATGTAGAAATTTGTCTCTTTATTTATTTTTTTAGTATTTTATATCCTTTTATTAATTATTAACCTTTTTATTAATCCTTTTATTAAATATTAATAAGATAAAACATTTCCACAAGTTTCTTATAGAAACCAAGGACAATATTGGAGAGAAGATTGAAAAGAGGCAACACAAGAAAAGGCCTTATGGGAAAACACTGCTTATTAAAGAGAGAAAAGAGAAAGAAATGTATTCGGCATTTTTAAACGAAACAAGAAGCTATTTAAAATGTACCGAAGTTTTTAATGTTAGGTACTCAGGGAAAGATAATAGTCGAATAGATATCGGATCGACGTTTTTTATACGTCTAAAACATCCGGAAGACGTCGATCCGATGTCCATTGCTTGCTATTTCCCGCTAAGTGCGCTGCCTATCTAACCCTGATAAAAATGAACCATCTATCCCGTTTGTAGAGTTTACGTGAAGACGCGTAAACCGCGTGAAATGTAATCTCGATGACGAATTTTGAGGTTAAGTACGCAAATACGATGTCTTTTTAGTCATTTAAGCCCAGATAAAATGTTACAACTCAAAATAAACCGTATTCGCAAAGTATTTTCCCGACATGTGAAACACATTTTGCAGGTTAATAGGAACATGAAACATTTACTTACTCACAACACCAGTATGTTGTGCATCAGGAAGAGACACACCTATTTGTGGTACATCCAACTCACAAGTGACCGATCAGATCCGACTAGAAATTTATCCCATGGTCCTGATCAGGTTAACCTCATTTGGACATCAGATCCCAATAAGGTAATACCATCGGGTCCTAGTAAGTCATGTAACACAGCGTGGATATCAGGACCTTAGTAAGCATTCATAGTCAGGTCCTTATTGAGTTACCTTATGGAATCCTTATTACGTTTTTTTTTTTTTGAAATTATGGCTCCTGATTACTCGCTACGGGTATATTGGATGATGACATTAGAAATAAGAAATGACACGCTGAGAATTCTTTCATGTCATTTCCAAATAAAAAGATATTTGCATGAAATAACATTTTAGATCGCTTGAGCATACTTGTAAAATGTTTCCAAAAAGAAACATAAAATGAATATCATACGATCATAAAGTATCACAAGGTGACAAGACATAAAGTAGTGTTAAAGAGAAAAGTTGCATGTCACGTTAATTTTACAACTATTTATTGACTGCTAAAAAAAAGGATAGTTTCTATAGCATTTTACAAATATATTCAAGTGATCTCAAGTGTTTTTTCAATGCAAACATCTTTATATCTGGAAATGACAGCCAAAAATTGTTTTGTTAAAACTTGATAATGCAAGTCATATTAGGTACAATGAACAAGATCCCGACAAGGACCTGATTAACTGAACCATCATTATATCATACACTAGGTTGGTACATTAAGGTCCTAATATGGACCCAATCATTATAACCTTCTAAAGGTCTTCCTTACTCATTTGTCGTTAGGACATTATAAGGACTGACTTAGGATTACCTTTCATCTACTCTATTAGGTCCTTATCAATGTTAGGTGAACCTGGTCAAAATTTCTAGTCGGGGAGCTGATGCCTAGCATATACTAACAAAATTGTAGCAACTGACCATCTTTCCCGGACCTAACCTACCGATATCACAAGTTATACATATTACTCATGGCATGGATATCATGCAACATTAATTAAATAATTAATTAATTAATTAATATATGACGATGCACTAGACTATACTGCACATGTTCGAGCCGACCTTTCCGCTCGCGAGGCGACGGGCCCGTGTCGTGTCGCAAGTGCTGGCGCGGATCAGGCCGCAGGCTGCGAGCTTGTGGAAGAGACGTAATAAGAACCGGAGCTCGCGACAACTGGTATAAATAAATGGATTAGCCATCGCGAAGGTTAATACGCCTTTTTCCCGCGGAGCGAGCAACGGGAAAGATGATGTACCGCTCGTATGTGTGCGCTCGCGCGCGGACACGACGACGACGACGACGACGACGACGACGGCGACGGCGACATTTACCGTGCGCGCACCGTTAGTAAAGCGGCTATGCTCGTAAATCTCGGTACGTTCATGCGGTTATAATTCTCTCTCTTCCCGATATATACATATATACACGTGCACACGCACATACACACACCGAGCTTCCTTCTTCTCCTTCCCTGTCAGCCGCGCGCGGGAGCGGCGTACTATGACGTATGGACACGCTCATGCCCTAAATGGCCCATTGTGTTCGCGACGTCGTCTTGACGAATTTGTACATGTTTATAAACTGCGGCGCGCTCGGGCCGTGTATCCGCGCTGCTTAACGAGGGGAACGATCGTCCCGCCGGGGAAAGGAATACCATTTTGTAGCTATGGCGTTTTCGCGATGGCCTGATCGCGGGTCTCTCTTACCTTTCCGCTAACGAGAAGGTATCCGCGAGAGCCAATGCAGATTGGCGATGGCGAATAGTTAACGGTGGAGGACGGAATCAACATCTCTGACCGACGGCTTGTGAGTCAATCGTCGTTGCGAGGATGATGATTACGATGACGATAACGATACGATCCGGCCGGACGCGATCGCCGACAGGAGTCAGCCGCTCGCTCGCTCGCTCGCTCGCCCTTAAATTCAATTTCATCTCGCAGAGATCACCACGCGTTTACTGCCGCGTAAATCGTACGACCTCCTCCGATTTTATTAACGACCAGCCGACGTGCGAGCGCGTCCTCGATCGGATCCAACGCGCGCGCATACGGCGGCGGCGGCGGCGGCTGAATTCCCTTTCTTCTTTATGCGAAGCCGCTCCCGGGCGCGGGCGCGGATATTGTTTCATTCTAAAATAATAGCTCACCGTAGGCGGACATCGTAACATGAAGGATTCCGTGGAATCTCGCGGCTCCCATCTTCCCGGACGGGATTCGGCCGCCGATTCGGCCGGGCCGAATCTTCCTCGGCGAGTGCTGGAGTCGCCCGTTCCCGTGCGTGCCTCCTATTATTTTTAATGCTTCAACGTATACCGTGGATTGTTACGGCCGGAGGTGGAGGAGCGGAAGGACGAGAGAGGAGCGAGGGTCGGAGGGAGAAATAAAATGGAGAGAATGTCGGATGTCGAAGCCGGCACGGATTTACGGGGCGCTTTGTAAGACCGCCTTCCTCAATTCAGCAATATACCCAACCTAACCCCTTTTCCCTCCCTGCCGCCGCGCCCGTCTCGCGCCCTGCGCGTGACTCTCGCTCTCCCACGGGAGGAGCGGAAGGATCCATGCCAACAACGGCCGTACGTGTATCCTCGCTACACCTTCATGCTCATTAACCCTTTCTGCCAGCAAACTAAATACTTTCGCGCCGCCTCGAGCGCTCGCCGGAGGATTTCCACCGCGTTATGCCCGCCTCTGTCCATCGTTTGCAAATATTTGCGAGTGCTGATTGATCGTGTCCGGTAATTAAGAGGCGAGGAAAACGCGCGTCGTAAAAAAACTCGCTCGGATTCGAGATATGGCGATGCAGTTGAGAGAAAGCTTCTCGTCGCTGTCTCTCTCCCTCTCCTTCTCTCTCTCTCTCTCTCTCTCTCTCTCTCTCGTGACGTCACGCGCGACCGCTGAAAATTTTTCGTTTCAGAGAGGGGCGGACTCCCGTCTCGAAATGGGCCGCTCCGATTCCCGGATTCTCACGCGAACACGCACGCTCTTGTACGTCCTTTATAATGGATATGAGAGGAACGTAGCGCACCGCGCGCTCTCGCGCCTGTCGCAATTCGCATCACCTGCAAGGACAGTTGCAGTTTTTCGCCATAGATGGAACTGGAGCACGCACGCACGCACGCACGCACGCGCGCGCGCGCGCCATATGAGCGACGTTTATGGATTACAAAATCGCAACCAAGCCTAACCAGATTTGAAACCGCTTCTACATAAGCAGAGAGGCCTCGCCACGTGAAAAACATCGGGTCGCGGCGGCGACTTACCTCGCACTTGCCTCTGGAATCCAGAAGTGTAATGACACGAGTAATTGGGCCTTAGAAACGGAATCTCTCCGGCCGTTTTTATCGCGCCGGCGCGGCTGGAAAAAAAGTCGCGCTACCCGCGGGCGGCTCTTTTGTTACTTACTAATGTGCATTTTTCGCAACGCACGTTGCTTGAGCTAAGAAACGCGCCGCGTAGCTCCTCTCTCTCTCTCTCTCTCTCTCTCTCTCTCTCTCTCTGTCTGTCTGTCTGTCTGTCTGTCTGTCTGTCTCTTTCTCTCTCTCCCCTCCTCTCTCTCTCTCTCTCTCTCTCTCTCTCGCTCGCTCGCTCGCTCCCTCACTCTCATTCCCTCGTTATCTTTTTTCCTCATGAAATAAATTATGGGCCTCGTTAATGAAGATCCGACCGTTTTTCCGCGAATGCCTCGGGGACATCTATAAATTTTGCCTGAAACGGCAGGATTTTTTAAATACCGTCACACGCGTCGGGACAAATCGCGATCAGATATCTCTGGCTACTCTCGCTGCGGCTGATCCGGCGGAGCGTGTACCGAAAATTAAAATCGGCAACGACGGAAATTTCGAGGCGAGGTTGAATTAACGAGCGAAACTCGGATCATTATTGCGTCTAATTGCGGACGTAATTTATATTGCTTCGCTCCTTAGTCTATTTTACATCGTGGCGAATTTGCAATTTCACCTGTGTCGTTTTTCACCACGTCGTCGTCCCACCGCCACGTCCGATGTACCGTGAGAGGTATGTGCGTGTGCGCGCGTGCGTGTGCGTGTGCGCGTGTGCGTCACTGTATCGCGAGCGCATCGCAGAGATCGCATCCTGAATCTTCAATCTGGGCTAATTCCAGCCAATTAAACGTTCGACAAATAAACGGGCGATTCTTCAACTGCGACTGCCTGCGCGCGGCTCTAGCTGTCTCAAGAGGCCTCATTAACTGCGGCCCGTTCAATTATATAATAATAAGCTAATAATAATTGCATTGCCGTTGCATCGGTTCATTGGACGACGAGAGAGTGGACGACGAATAAATTAAGGACTAACTTCCCTCTTACGATACCCTCATCCAGACCGCACGACGATATGTTGTTGCACGTCGCGCGCATCGGCAGAGCGCCGTCGGATGCATTTTGAGCGTTTCAATAAGGGCGGTACGCGCTGCTGTCTCTCCCGCGGATAACGAATATATGCGAACGTGTGCGTTGAAAATGTGCGCGCGGCTGACGTACGGGCGCGTTAAAAATAGACGGCGAGAAAACCAAATCGCTCGCCTGCAAGATTTATTCCCCGCGAGTAAGATCCTGAGAGCATTTTTCACCGCGCTGCGCGAGCGCGTATTTACCCACGTGCGGTTTTTTCGCCCGAAAGTCGCTCGGGTGCATCGGGGGGGGGGATTGTCGATTATTCGGCCAACTATTCGATGTCCCTATTTGACGATAACTTGACACGCCGCGTCACGTTTCGCATCATCGTGTCCTGTTACGTCCAGGTAGGGAGAGAACGATTAGAAAGATTCGCGACTTTTTTCCCTTCGACTGACGTCCTGACGTTGAAGCGGAGAAGGAGAAGGAGAGTACACCTGCCGTTGGCGTCGCTGGCAAGACATTGCATCATTTCTGCGGAGGAGAACGGACATCTCTCTCTGGTCTCCCCCCGCGAGTCGTCCGGCGCGGAAATAAAATTCTTCGCGGTGCGACCTTAGGAGAGAGACGACGCGAGATCGATTATATAAAATGCCGTGGCAAAAGAGCCGCGGATGTTGCTACTTCGACTTGCGCGTACGCGCACGCGCGATTTTCCATGTGTGCATTGTGATTTCTCTCTATTCCTCTCCTCCCCCCCCCCTCCCCTCCCCCTTCTACTTCTTTCCCAATGCGGCCGCGTACTTTGATTTACAACGTCGCCGATGTGGTATTTCCATAATTTATGTGAAAAATATACGACGACGTCGGCGCGCGATTTATGGATTTCGATGTTCGCGATTGCCGCGCGAGCGAATATGTAGAGAGAGAGAGAGAGAGAGAGAGAGAGAGAGAGAGAGAGAGGAGAGAGAGAGAGAGAGAGAGAGAGAGAGAGAGAGAGAGAGAGAGAGAGAGAGAGAGAGAGAGAGAAAGAGACACTTCTATGTATCCTGATCACCGGGAGATTGCGCGCGCGTCCCTCGCGAGTATTCGCATCATTCGCGGGATTAATTATCCTCGGCCGGCAGATAAGGAGTCTCGGAATATTAATGGACGCTTAACATAACTCCGATGAATGGACGTGCTCGCGCTCGGCTATATAACTGATCTCTTAATTATAAATTAATAAATCTCCATTAACGGGGCGCCGATAATTGTGGATCGTCCCCGCGTTCGAGAAGGCGGTCCTCGTCGACTCCTGACGAGGACGATCATCGCGGATGTCCAGTTCTAATTTTTTTCCTCGTCGAATCGAGATTTCTCGCGAAATGCCGCGTTTTTCTTATTCTCTCCATTTTTTTCTTCTTCTCTTTTCTCACACACTCGCACACGCACGCGCGCAATCGATGACGCGCGGTTAGTGATTTACTGCGACGTTTGTTAACGGCTTTGTCTATTCGCGATTCATGTAACATCAGCGGCGGACGTTTATCACCCTCATAAACTCCGATCGCAAATCACATTTATCATCGTATCGTTGATTTCATAATGCCGCGTCGAGAAGGTAAAACGTTATACGAGCTCGCGAGATCGCTCGCGCGCGCGCACTCGTACATTTCTTCAATCGTAAGATCATGCTGGTTTCATTAAGCCGTATTTAGCGTCGCCGACGTGGCTACAGTTCCCAATAAAGACGAGATCCCTTAGACGCGCGGTATTCCCAGTAACGACGCGCTCGCGCGAGCTCGACCTCGAGCGTGAGGTTTCTTCTCTGCGATCAATATTTATCGTGCGCAACATTTCTCATATCGCTCGTAAGAACGCGACGCAATTAGAGCGGTGCGTCGCCGAAGAAGCAATTATTTAATAGAGCTCTGAGAAGCGTCACTGCTCTCTTCCCTCCCTCTCAATAATTCCTCTCGCGTGTCAAGGCTACATAATTTATCAATAATCGCGACGTGAGACCAACTGTCATTTACGATCTAGTTACGAACGCAGTGACGCAGTGAGTGCTCGAGATAATCCTCTCCTGCCCCCCCCCCCCCGCCACCGGCCTCGATGACCGATAAATCGTCCAAAATCCCGTTCATTGAGGAGTTTTTGCAATACCGTCTCTCATATACAGTAAACATAAATCGTAAACGCTATTTGCTCCGAAATAAGGTCGCAATGTACGCGAGCAATAGCATTGACGATTTACATTTACCGTTTGATCTGAGAGACGGTATCGCAAAAACTTCCCATTATCAAACGTCAAACATTCGTCCGAAGGGAGACGCCGCATAGTGGTCAAAACGGCCGAAAACGTGGCCGAAAACCCATTCTTTAACATTCTTTTTTAATCATTATTATATCATATTTCGTTAATTCTAAGTCTTTTCTAGACTTCTGTAAGGGTGTATTGCAAAATAATTCCATTTATGGGAGTTACGAGTATACGAAGTTCATGAGAACCGCAAGTCTCTTGTACGATTTTAGGAGCTATAATCAGTACGATAATTGTGATTTCATTCACAGGATTGCCACTATATCAGGTCATTAGACTTTTTCATCGATGTTTAGTTGTATGATTTGTGCTTCTAATAACACTGTTATTTATTGAATTTTCGTTGCAATTAATATAAATATACGCTTCCTGAGTAATAGCAAAATAGTGCTGTTGTGTAAAATGTAACTCTAATTAAGAATTGCGATTCAAAGTCCCCGTTATGAACCGGTGTTATGACTCTTGCAGAACTTAAAGTGCAATGATACATAGAAATAAATAAGAAAAAGTTTGTTTGCGCCAAATTGCGCCGGAATATTGTAATCGCAGCACGAAGCTGGCAGAAACAGAGTTTCGGTAATTTGCCGAAACTAAGAGGAAATATTAGTGCTGCAATCTTTTTTTAACCAATCGTTTTTTATCTGTATTTTTTATTCTCAGTCGAAGTTTAGAATATTATCTCTACCATAATCATCTGAATTATTTATTTATAAAAATTTCACAACATTAAACAACTTTTTTTTTGTGGTCCAAAATGTTCTCTGCATCTTATTTACAGATATCCATAAGGTTAATTCAACAAAATTTTTGTTTGCAGACAAGGCAATTAATTTCTTGATCAATTAAAAATATTCTAAACTACGACTGAGAATAAAAAATACAGATAAAAAACAATTGGTTGACTTGATGTAGTGGTAATCCTGCGAATGGAATCACAATTGTCATACTGATTATAGCTCCTAAAATCGTACAAGAGACTTGCGGTTTTCATGAACTTCGTGCACTCGTAACTCCCATGTAAATGAAATTATTTTGTTGTTGAATACACCTTTACAGAAGTCTAGACAAGACTTAGAATTAACAAAATATCATATAATAACGATTAAAAGAAAATGTTAAACAAATGGATTTTGGTCACATTTTCGGCCGTTTTGACCACCGTGTGCGCCGGGTCGTTGTCGCGGTGTGGAGTCGGCTTTAAGGCCCGTGACTCGCATCGGCGATAAAACGATTGATTTGCGAACCCCTATAGAATCATGAAGTCATACATACACACACGGCGCGCGCGCGCGCTCGCGCGCGATCGATGCAAGAAAATGATATAAACGATCTCCCTCGGCCGCGGCGAGCGGATACTCGGTCGGTCGGACATTAGCTGGTAGCATGCGAACGGTTATGCTAATTTCCACGTATCAACGTTAATATCGAGTATTTATGATCGCCGTGCGTATGACTTACGTTTATTACTTTCACCTACCCGGCATAATGCGATAGCGCAGGAGCTAAGGCAGGAGTGAGGCCGGCCGCGGCGCTGCGACCGAAACTGCGCTGTGTTGCGAAACGCGATTCCCGCGTCGCGTGGAGATAAAGCTCGCCACTCGCGCGCTGTACCTCTCGTCTTTTCATTATGTATTCCACACCGCGGCCGATCCCGTTGTCGCCCCGTGTCGTCGACTTATTAATTAATTTCAATTTATCGCTGGTTTACTCGCTTCGCGCGGCACCGATCCTTCCCTCCCTCTCCTTCCTTCCCCGCCCCTCGCCGCCGTCCCCCGGCCGTCTGCGCAAGACACATGGCCGGTGCGTCGATATTTATTGAATTGCACGTTTTGAGAATTCGATTATTCGATCTCTTTGCAGTCGTGCGCGCGTATCGTTTGTCTTTCGAGGGAGCTAGCTTGAAGGAGCGAGGAGGGGAGAAAGCAACGCGGCCTGGACGCCGGAGATGCTGAGAGCGAGGCGTCGCAAATTTCTTCAGCGGGGTCTCGGGAATGTAAGGAGAAACAAAAGTGTCATTTCGAATTAACCCCGCAATTGTTGGCCAAATAACAAAGCGCGCGGCGAAACCGCGAGACTCGATCGGGACAGGATGAAGATCGCTCCGCAATTTTTCGACCCGTGTCATTTCCACTCGATAGCCTCGCTCTCTCGCGCGATCGGAAGAGCACTCGAGAGGGGAGAAAGAGAGAGAGAGAGAGAGAGAGAGAGAAAGGGGGTTGTGCTTGTAATCAAAATACAAAAATTAGCAAAGCCCCGCCCGCGTTCCCGGGATATTTCCCGGCGATCGGCGTAGGCGCGGTTATTTTTTAACATTCTGCACCTTTATTCGAGTCAAACATCGGACGGAGACGCCCGAGCCGAAACTTTTCCAATTTAAAGTTTCCGCCGGCCCTGACTTTCACGCTGCTGCAGACCAAACGAGTATCTTTATTGCACTCAACAACGTTGCGCCGTTGCGAAACCCTCCCCTTCCCTCCCTCCCTCCCCCCCACCGCCTCCGCCGCCGCACCGCGCCGGGGCACCACCACTGTACTACCTACGCCGAACCCGTACATGGAATTCGTGTTTGTGTAAACACACGTCCTATCACCATCTTTCTTCTCGACCCTCTCGCACAAAGCTTTATCGGGAGTCATTACTGCATGCGTAAACTTGCGGCGACCTCACGGGTCTCTCGCGCGGCCCGGCTATTAATTAACTTCTCAGAAAACCATCACCTCGTTTCCGGACGCCGCCGCCGCCGCGAGTCTTCGCGCGATCGCGATCGCAAGCAAAGCCGCTCGCGCGAATCGATCGTACCGACTTTGCATTGTATCCCTGGATAAAACGATATGAAAAAAAAAATTCAACAGAAAGAGGGACGATGTATATGTTTCATCGTATTTTCGGGCGATTCATCCCTCTGCCGAGCCGCATGGCGACCAACCCTCTCGCGTTGATAATCGCGAGTTTCCGGATGGCGCGCGCGCGCGCGCGCGATTTGCCTCGCGATCGGCCCATCACTCTCGGTGTGACAGCGGCTTAAGAAACGGTGCTTAAGCTTTTCTGGTAATTAAGTGCGGCTTATGTCGGCGCTGCGAGGGTGGCTGCGGTAACCTTAGAGGTTAATAACTCAGGGGAGGTTGGCCGCCCCGGTGTGCAAGCGGCGAATATGATATTGTTATGGGGTCTACGGGGTCTATGGGGTCGGCTCGACTGCCACGGGCGCAGAGGTGGGCGAGGGAGGGAGAGAGGGGACAATTCGGGGAAAGCGAGAGAACGAGAGACAGAAAGAGAGAGAGAGAGAGAGAGAGCGAGAGCGAGAGCGAGAGCGAGAGCGAGAGCGAGAGCGAGAGCGAGAGAGAGAGAGAGAGAGAGCGAGAGAGAGAGAGAGAGAGAGGTGTACTAGGTACCTAGCACCAAGCGTCCGCGCTGTGCGAACTCTACACCGGCTGATTAGGCTCGTGCCAGGCGTTATTAATCCGCTAACTCACCCCCACCTGACCTCTAACGAGCAGAACTATCCGTGCTACACGTGCATGCGTCGTTACGGTTCCCCGCCATTGGTTCTCACGCGGAGATACGAGCTCCTTAAATGAGAAGTGCCCGAGCGCGCGGCGCGCTTTCGATTAAATTCGACTTCGCGCTAAGCGCGCTGATTTTCAGCGTTTCGGCCGGACTTCGAAACTTTGGATTTCTCCGAGGAGCGTGAGATTCAATGTGCGATATGCAAATCTCGTTCCCGGACAAATCCGGAATGTTATATAAATTTCATCAAGACGGCAAGCGAGAGCGGAAATATTTGTATACATATACATTAAATTTACTTAATTCTTCAGACAATCAAGTTTCCGCATCTTTCCGCGGGGTCCGGGCCGACTTATTACACGAATCGGCGACTTTCGTGTAAAGTATCCTCGTATCGCCGTGTATCTCAGCGTTTACAAATGGGATAATTACACGTGTAACAAAGTAACGCGAGCGGCGAGCCTCGATAAGCGACACGGAGGAGCGGAGGAGGTCATGCGAGGGGAGAACCACTGCCGGGGAATGCGTTGCGCGCGTCTCACGTGATATTAGCGATGAAGACCTTATAATCAAGCGGCCCTCCTTGCGCGTGACTTTGATGAAGATATCCTTCGCTGATCCGGATGGATACGCGCGATTCGACGTTTCCGCGGATACGCGCGCCCGCCCGTTCTCGCTTCGGCTCGCATTGATTTGCTCTCGCTGAAAATGCAAATCACCGCGCGATCGGCGCGTAGGCGCGATAACGCGCGTCGATAATTACTCTTCTCTCTCTCTCTCTCTCTCTCTCTCTCTCTCCCTCTCAGCCTCTTATCGGCCGTTCCGCCCTCTGTCGACGAATCGTACACGATTTTCATCCGCATAGAATATCATAGAGCACGTTGTGCTCTCTCGAATCCGCGCGCAGGATCCGCTTCGGGGGAGCGAGCGCTCGCGCGCGAGCCCCGCCGCCGCGCTGGCTTCGGGCCGGTATTGATTTGCGTGGTCAATGATATCGAGTATCTGGCGAAAATATTGCCGATCGATACAGTGTTCTGCTTTATGAGCTGTGTAATGACACCGTACGGGAACAGAAAACCCAGAGGAGACGTAAAAACGGCACAACGTATGCAGTTTCACCGGGCGGTGCCGGAGCGAGGGAGAGGGAGAGAGGGAGACAGGGACAGACGGAAAATGGAATGTCGAATAAGCGAGAGAGGGAGAAAAAGCGCGCGCGCGCGCGCGAGAGAGAGAGAGATGCTGTAGAGAGCGCTAGGTTATTGGACGAGTAGCAATCATAAAATTTCCACCCTCCTGCGCGCGAGGGATACTACGGTCGAATTTGACTGCGCTCGCTCGTTCGCACACACACACACACACACACGCGCGCGCGCGCGTGTAGATATGTAAGGGATCGCCGGGGTTGTAAAATGTTCCGCAAACTAGATATGTTGTCAGCAGTTTACATGAGGCCGCGCCACCCACGCGCGTCCGCTGGTCGAATTTAAGGTGCGCCGTGTTCTTAATCGTGAATTTACATTTACATTTTACACGGCATTTTCGTTTTCTCGCCGTCACGGCGTTTTCAGCTCGCCGTCGGCCATTAACTTTTCCTATCTTGAAGTATGTATGAATTCAATTTTCGGTTACGACGGCCGTGCGCGCCGTATAATTTATATGCTGCTCGCGCGAGCGGAGCGGAGCGTACACGTGTGCTGTGCGCGCGCGCGCGCGCGCGTGTGTGTGTGTGTTCGTCGGGGCTCGTAACATTATCGACTGAATTTTTATAATACCGGCCGTTTGTGCAGTTTACACACGCGTGTACGCGGGAGGGGGAGAGAAATAAAGAGAGGAGCGTGAGACATATATCGGCCGTTCTCTCGCGGCGCGATGAAAAATCCGAAAATTGCGTAATCGAGGGAACCTCTCTCTCTCTCTCTCTCTCTCTCTCTCTCTCTTTCGCGCGCGCGCGCAGGACGGTATAAGTATATAAAAAAATATAGATACACACCTTAAAAAAATATAGATACATACCTTTTTGTGCGAGCAGGAGGTATCGTCTCCGCGGGCTAACGAGCGCGCTTTATCTTTATTACGAACGTTTCGGCGATATATTTGTATTAGAAACGAAAATTTCCACGTCGCTCGTCTCGAGCGACCGCCACTCGTAAAAACGTCCGGCATAAATTAGAAGCGGGTATTATTCGTGTGTTCGACGTCGCACGGCGGATCGGTCCCGTTAAGTGTGCCTTATCGCGCGTTGCGGCCACTGTTATGGGATTTTCTGCGCTCGCGGACTCTCGCTTCTCTCTCGCGAATTCGGTATCTGATCTGTCAGAGTTATGCGTTATTGCCCTCGGACGAGGCCGCGGGCTCTGCGAGCTGGGCATCGCATACCTACATACCTACCTACCTACCCACCTACCTACCTACCTACCACAATTCCCGAGGAAAAAATTCGCCCGCTACGCGCATGCTACGCTCCTGCCAGCGGCATTGCATAAACATTAGGAATGTATCTTCGATCTCCGGCGACCGTAAGATAGTAGCACGACACCCACGTTCCTGAAATCGAAAAAACCCAATGGACGCCTCACCGTTTGACCGTTACCACGTCCGCGAGAGACAACGGGAACGTGAAGGGAATATAATGCGAACGGCGGGCGCGGGATTATGGGCATAATCGGCCGTCGGCACCACGTATACGTGGCCGTGCGCGATGGCGTCTCGGCTAGCCGCCGAGGAAATATCACCGCCGTTAAACCGACCGCGGCTCGCCGAGGTTCTCTCGAGGATCGACAAGCGCGCTCGACAAGTGATACCCTCGCCTGTTCGCAATCGTGCGCCTTCGTGTGCGCGCCGATATCTCGAATATTACCCACCGGAGTTGCCGGCAAGCATCGTTGCTGCCGTTTCGCGCGCGCGCGCGCGCGCGCGGTCGACAGATCTCACGTGACGACACCTGGCGAGTGAACTCTGTTGAGGCTTCTGTCAAGTTAGGCCAAGTCCGGGATGGATTCGGGCATAGGGGATAAATGGTAAATTGCTATAATTTTGTTAATATATGCTAGGCGTCAGCGCTGATCAGTCACTTGTGAGTTGGAGATGTACCACGAGTAGGTGTGGTTCTTCCTGATGCATTGAGAACACTGTTATTGTGAGTAAATAAATGTTTTATGTTTCTATTAACCTCCAAAATGTTTCACACGTCGGAGAAATACCTTGCGAGCACGCAATTTATTTCGAGTTACAACATTAGACCTGGGCTTAAACGACGGAAGAAATACCGTATTTGCGTACTCGATCTGAAAATTCGTCACCGAGACTACGTTTCACACGCGGTATACGCATCTTTAAGCAATAATCACACTAGCGATTGCCGATTAGGTTGCAATTGCGATTGACGATTGGCGATTACTTTTCAATCAATCCGGCCAAAACAGGTACTGACTAAGATTGGTGATTGCCGTTTAGGCAATGCTGTATTTCAATCGCCAATCGCCAGTCGCAATCGTAATGCAATCGGCAGTCGCTAGTGTGATTACGGCTTTACGCGAACTCTTCGAACGGGATAGATGGTTCATTTTTATCAGGGTTAGATGGGCAGCCTACTCAGCAGCAAGAAATAGCAAGCGATGGACATCTCGGATCGACGTTTTCTAGATGCTTTAGACGTACAAAAGACGTCGATCCGATATCTATTCGATTATCATTTTTCCATTGGGTAGGTGACATTAAAAACTTCAGTACATTTTAAACAGCTTATTTCGTTTAAAGATGCCGAATACATTTCTTTCTCTCTTCTCTCTTTAATAAACAATCTTTTCCCGGACAGGACCTTTTTCTACGCTGCCACTTTTCTCTTCAATATTGTCCTTGGTCTCTATAAGAGACTTGTGGAAATATTTTATTTGATTAATAATTAATAAGAGGATTAATAATTAATAAAGGGATGTAAAATATTAAAGAATAAATAAAGATAAACCAATTTCTACGTTATTATAGGCATGCCCAACTACCCCTTCACGCGTATGACCATTTATCCCCTTCACAGAATATTTGTAATATTTCGTTATTACTGGCGTCCCATGAATTTTGTTCACAAAAATTCCCCTGTAAACTTTGTCGTAAATTCTACTAAACTCTACTGTAATTCTACCTCTTCTAAACATTATCCTCTGCTATCTGAGTACGTTGATATGTTGTTGATCATTTATTGCAATAATACAAATGTGTTATTTCCAATTAAAAAAACTTCCAATTAAAAAATGCCCGCCCCCCCCTCTCTCTCTCTCTCTCTCTCTCTCTCTCTATCCCGGACTTATTCCTATATTCTTTCACGTACCGGTCATATTTCCGTTCAGATCCGGATTTTGCATAACGGGACACGCTGACGAACGCGAGCTGCAGCCCGTCCCGCCGTGTCTCAATTTCCGAAAAGTGTCGTCTCACGATCAGAGCGCCTCGCTCTTTCGTTCGCGCGAGCACGAAGATAATAGCCGGAACGGCGGCCGGTGATGAATGAGCGGCCAAGTGAAATTATCTGCAGCACTCGAGTCGACGTCGACTGTCGGCGAATAGGTCTATGAATACGCCGGCGTGCGGAAGGTCGCAGGGGTTGCGCCCGAGCGAGCGCCCGCGTGGTGCATACACACGTATATGATTTCAAGAGAACGAGCCGTGGGTCGAAATTGCGCGGACAATGGCGGCACGGCTGCTCACGTTTCCTAACAACACTCGCCCAATTTCACTCAAACAGAAGCCGATTAATTCACGGCGTCCAATTTAATCCGTTCTCCCGGGCTCCGATCGGCGAGACGAGGAAGGCCGGATGGAAAAGCATCGTAGTTATCGCAGGGTTAGCCCCCTCGTCCCCCCCCCCTTACCATCGGTCCGGAGACTCCGCAGCCAGCCAGCCAGCCAGCTAGCCAGCCATGGAAGCTCTCCATACGCCGATCCATTATACATATTTTAAACTGTCAATCTCTCCTCGGCCGATTGCCATTCGGATTGGCCGCGCGGATTAGGCGGAAAGGGTCAGGTTGGATTGCCCGTAGGGACAACAATGAAGCCCTACAAAAGACGCGAAATATTAGGGAGCGATGTAGACTATCGACAGACTGCCCTTCCGTTCAGCAACCTCGTCTCCATCACCATCACCACTACCATCATCATCATCGCGCTCTTTCTTTCTCTCTGTCTCTCCTTCCCTCCCTCCCTCCCTCCCTTCCCCCCCCCTCTCTCTCTCTCTCTGTCTTTCTCTCTCGCTCGCTCTGTCTCTGCGAGCGCCTCTCTCGCTCCTTCCTTCTCGCCTCGACTTCGATTTCCTTTTCTCCGCCCGGTCTTCCTTTCTCCGCGCCTCGTCATTAATGCGTATCAAATCGCGCGGAGTGAATCCTTGATGATGCGTGACATGCGACGACTGGGGAGGAGGGAACGCGACTTCTTCTTCTCCCCCTCCTTCTGCCCGTCCCGTCCCGCGCCGTTCTCCGGTGCGAACTGAACGCTGGAAAAATTACCAAGGCCCGTCTGATTTTTTTCTTACACGCTATCGATCTTTTTACACCGTACTTCCCCCCCCCCTCCCCCGCCTCCCCACGAGGCTCTCGTTGAAATGTTGCGCACGGTAAATTTGAGGACGCGTGTCCTCCGAAGAATAGGGACCGATTGATCAACGCGGCGAGCACGCCGCGTCCGTCGCTGCTCATCGGCGACCGGTACTATGATGATATTACCGCGTCTCATTAGGTTACGCATAATTAATTGAGTTACGTATAATGAAAGGTATAATTAATTGCATCTAAATTGATTCTACGGCCAATGAAGCGGCAATGAAACGAAGAGCGAGCGAGCGAGAGAGAGAGAGATAGAGAGAGAGAGAGAGAGAGAGAGAGAGAGAGAGAGAGCGAGAGAGAGAGAGAGAGAGAGAGAGAGAGAGCAAGAGAGAGGGAGAGATGCACATGCGAATTTCGAATTACACCTCACCGTGCCCTTTCAGTGCGCGATTCGGCCATCAATTAAGTTTTGGCGAAATCGCCTAACGCGGCGATCAACGCGTCAACGAAATAATAGCCTTCTTCGAACGACTCGGAGATAATCTGCTTGATTTGTCGCGCTAGCGTTCATCTATCAGCGGCCAATCGATCGACGAGAGACAACGATTGTCTCGTCTCCTCCCATCTCGCTCGCTCGCGCCGTTTCACAACGAATGTGGACGATGAAAGACGCGCCTCTCTCTCTCTCTCTCTCTCTCTCTCTTTCTCTCTCTTTCTCTCTCTCTCTCTCTCTCTTAACGCGTACCCGGCCACCTCACGGAGAGCACGAGCGCTACTCTCGCGCTCGCAGCACTTTCCAGCGGTGTTGTGAGTGTTGTGACCCGAGCCCGTCGTCGTTTCGCAGTCACCTCGCCTCGATCCGCCCTAAGGCAGGAGAGAGTGCGACCACTCTCCGAGAGTGACGCTCTCTTCATGGCCCATACGTGCGTGAGATCGCGCTCGCTCGTTCTCCGCATTTACGCCCCTCTTCGACGAGGCATCCCGAAGGCTTCCGTCCTGTTTCACTCCCTCTTTCGCACGGCACCCGATCCTCTCGAGTCACGTGTGACGAGTTCATTTGAAACCGCGACGTTGTTGTTCGGACGAGTGGACTCGCTGCGTCGGCGGTAGGCTCGCCCGAGTGCTGAAGACAGATCGTTTATAATCTCGGAGGAAGGATACCTTCCTTACACGGGGATTCGACACTGCTTACTCTCCGAGTCTCTCGGAGTGAAACCCCACCGCGCTGAAGCGCGGTGAACGTTCACTCGAGATGAAAATACCGCTCCTTCAAGTCGCGAGAGTGAACGTTCGGCCCGAACTTTGACTGGAGCCCCGTTATGAGGATAACGGATTCTCACAGGACGATTCAACATGTCAGGACTCACTCTTCAACTTTGAGTGAAGGCATTCCACTCGAGTTTCTATCTGGACGATTTTCACTCGGAAATTCAGAGAGCAAGTTCGACCTGTACAAATTTGCGCAAGTCCCACAAGTTGCGTTTTTGCAAGACTCGAGCTTGCAATCTCTAGACGTGTCTCCGGTCGGCAGAGCGTCATCGACGCCGGACACCGCTCAGCGATTACACTCTCGTCGTCGTCGTCGTCGTCGTCGTCATCGTCGATGTCGCTCACGGCCGGTGCCTGTTTATCCAAGAATCTGTCATTGATGGATCTCCTGGGGTCTCCTGCCGGTCGTTAATAATTCATCCGTCATCATCTCCGGTAGCAGCGGCGATAATGGCAGCGGCGGCTTACGCGGCCGCGACAGTATTCATATCTAGCAATCGAATCCTAAATCCCCCCCGCCAGCTCGCGAATAACGTCCACTAGCCTTCAGCTGCCTCCTCCTCGCTTCTCGCGCTCATTTGCATATAAAGGCATTCCTCCGCTTCGCGAACTCTCGCGGCCGTAATCGTATAACTGTAAGTTCTCGTTGACAGAATCTGCCAACAATCTGCCGGCGCTCATGACTCGCCGATGCTCTCTTGAGGCATATACGAGTGTGTGTGTGTGCGTGCGTGTCGTTTTACGCCGATCTCAGTCAGACGTCAAAATCGCATGTACGTTTCTCTCTCTTTCTCCTCTCTTCTTTTCCTCCTACTTCATACGTCGAATGCCGCGACGGTCAGCGATGACCGACGCTGCGGTACATTAAGTTACGCGCAAAGTATAATCGATTGTGCATTCGAAGAAGTCGGCTGCACGGCCGATAGAGGAGCGGAGGAACAACACGAAGGTCACGTTTATTGAGCGTACCTTTGGTAACGCGAGACACGTCGGCCGCGATTTCGCGGCAAGCAACGCGGCGCGGTCAACATGTTGACGCGGATCAGCGTGTTGACGCTCGCGATCAAGCAAGTATCTCTCGCCTGTTTTTCGTTAGACGGACGACGAGTTCTCGACGCGCGCAGCCATCACATAAATTCCTTATTTATCATATATAAAGATGCCGGTGTTACAAATGGGATACCAATATAGAATTTCAGATGGAACGCGATTTATGGCAGTTTCATTGAAAATAACCGGCCGCGGCTGGCGTCTCTCCCCTCCCCCCCCCTCTCTCTCTCTCTCTCTCTCTCTCTCCCCTACGACAGCGTAATCCGAATCTGCGATAAATTTTAATGAGATGTCGACATATGATATTTTCTCAAATTTTATAGCCGTCTCCTCTAAGTGTCCGGCCGTGTCTAACATAACGTAACAGCGAGAAACGCATTTTAATTAATCATACACATCTGGGGCCCGCTTCCTCGAGCCTGCGACTCGTTTTTATGTTCCCTCCCTCCCACTCTCTTGTTGCTCTTCCTCCTTAACGACGGGCCTCTCTGTTACACGTTACCGATATGGAAATCATTCATAAATCGACGATAATCATCTCGTCGTACCTGTAATGGTCGCGATATCCCGCGATGTTACGTGAGCTCATAAAACTCGCTTTACGTAAGTGCGATGTGCGCGCGACGCTGCGATAGTGCTGGCTAGCTAGCTAGCTAGCTAGGTAGGTAGGTAGGTAGGTAGGTAGGTAGGTAGGTAGGTAGGTAGGTAGGTAGGTAGGTAGGTAGGCAGGCAGGCAGGCAGGCAGGCAGGTTCGTCAAAATAAGTCGGATGCTATTAACATTCCTGTCCCGGCGAGTTAAGTCAGGTTAGTTACCGGGTTAATCTTACAAAACTGTCGGGTCAGTCTTGGACAAGCCTGTAGGTCGTCGTAAGCGTGTGTGTGTATATATATATATATATATATATATATAAAAAAGAGAGAGAGAGAGAAAGAGAGAAACTCCTCCCGGCCTCCGGGCGATGAAGCCGCCCATGAATTTCGGCTAATGAGAACATTTGGAGATACGTCAGTTTCAGTATGCTAATGGCCATACAGATGCCGATACAATTTCAAGATGAATCTCTCTCCATCTTTCTTCATCCCTCTCACTCTCGCTTTCTCTTTCCCTTCTCTCTCTCTCTCTCTCTCTCTCTCTCTCTCTCTCTCTCTCTGTCGCTATCCTTGTACCACATCTCTCCGTCTACCCGCGTACGCCGAACCGTTCCTATATTACGGCTGTCCACGCGGTATCTCTCTACTTTAACTATTCCCTCCGTGGAGACAACTCCAACGCACATATACACCTTATGCAAATAAAGCGTATATTCCCTTTCATTAAGCGCGAGGGCCGCCGGTTGTGAGGAAACGCACAGTCGCGGTGCGATCGCCGTGTGTGCGATGAAGTCTTTCAGCTGCGACGCGGCCTGATCGATAGCAGCGGCGCTATTTCCGACATTAGCGGGGCGCGTTTAGCATTTCGCGGTATCGCTCGTCGTCGGGAGGAAGAAACTGAGAGAGAGAGAGAGAGAGAGACTCGGCCGCGAGCGATTCTTCTTCTCTTCTTCGTCGCGAGCACGACGACGCGCGACGGAGGAGGACAGTCGAACGGGAATCGCACGTGTGTGCTTCTTCTCTTCCGAGCGATTCGAACGCGCCGGGATTGCGACACTACGTGGAGCCGACGACGCAGGGAATTATGAGTGATCGTCGTCGTCTCATGGCGCTTTCGGGAGATATCTCCTCCCCCCCTCCTCCTCCGGGAGCTTCTAATTTAAGGCCGAGGTTGGCGGTGATGCGATGTCTCATGCGCGTCGCGCGGTGTTTTGAATTTTCAATAAGCCGTTCCGCAATCCGACGACTGAAAGTCCAGTCGCCAGCTGCCAGCGCAGACCCTCCCCCCCCTGCCCCTTGCATCGCGCCCGAATACGCTTACGAATTCCCGCCAACTCGATATACTGGTTCGCGATAAGATGAAGTTTCGGGGAGCCGGGCGCTCTCTCGCGATTCGCGACGCGCGCGGAAGCGGCCGGGACGAACGCGCAGAATCTGAGCGACGAATGTTCGTCGAAAGTGACGTCCGGTTTGCTGAGCGACGCGCAAAAGCGCAGCCGAAAATTCGTGTCTCGAGAGGCGCGCGAGCGCCACTGTGATGTCCGGCGAATGTTCAGAGTTGCGTCAAGTTCCGTATCGACGCGACGCGAATACGAAGAAAAATTTGCCGAGTAATTTTTCAAATTCTCCCTCGCAATTTTCCGGGCAAAGAACCTCCGCATTAAGGGTCGATTTTTTGCCCGTTTTTCGGTCCTCGATTTTGGAATCGAATTTTATGCCAAGAGACAGTTCACGATGAGACATTAATTGCAGAAAGGTTTTACGTTGAGCATACGTGATTGGTTTCGAAGATGTAAAAAGTGGTCACTATCTATTAAGAAAGTATAAGAAAGTATGACACTAATAACGCTTTATCGCACGAATTTTTGCAAAATTCGGTATCTATAGGTTCTTTAAGTTGCTGATTATGAATCTGATGTCAGATTTTAAAAATTTAAGATGGCAGGTGCAACGTGGCGGACACACATAGTGAAACAATCATTTACTTTTATTGGAACTGTTATGTTGTGGTTCTTCTGGCTAGCTGATTCCAAATTTTCTATTAGGTTTTCGAAAGTAATTTTTTCAACGACAATTTTTGTGTGGGAAAAGTATATTATTTTTTCATAAAAAAAAGTATCAAATTCAAATTGATACGCTAAATTGATGACGCATAAATGATAACGTGATAGTTTTATTTGTTATATTTAGAAGCTTATTCATTGCAGTTTCCGTGACTCTTTATAATTACATATCATTATATCCAATAATATAAAAGTTATCTAAAAATTCAGTTCTGAAGTTATCGGTTTTAAAGTATACCACAACATAACAGTTCTAATAAAAGTAAATAAAGTGTTTCACTATTTGTGTCCGCTATATTACATCCGCCATCTTGAATTCTTTAAATCTGACATCGAATTCGTAATAAGCAACTAAAAAAATCCATAGATACTGAATTTCGCAAAAACTCGTGCGATAAAACGTTATTAGTGTCAAACTTCCTCAGTAGGTAGTGACCAATTTGACCCTCTATATCCCTGAAACCAATCGTATGCTCAGTGTAAAACATTTTTGTGATTAATGTCTTATCATCAGCTATCATTTCGCATAAAATTTAATTTAAAAATCGGAGACTGAAAAACGGGCACTTTTTGCGGAAGTTCTTTATGCGCGAAGTGTACGCGAGATGAGTGCAAACGGCGATAATCTCGAGAGGTACATCTTGAAATTTCCGCGTCATCGCTCAACATGGCGAGATTTACGGTCACGTCCGCTCCGCTTAGCGGAAAAGTCGCATTCGCAAAATCATATCTCCGAAAGAGAACACGGAGACGGAACGGCTCTCTCTCTCTCTCTCTCTCTCTCTCTCTCTCTCTCTCTCTCTCTCTCTCTCTCTTCCTCTCTCCCTTCCTTCTGTCCAAACGAGACGCGCCCGCCGCGGGAAGATAAACGTGGAAAAGACACGGATGTTGTAAATTACACCGAATTCTACGTCGTAAAAGCGGAACGTCGCGGTCTACCACCGCGACGACGCTGATACCGCCGCTGAGAGCAGCCATTCACGGCCCTTATAAATTATGATTTACCGCTGTGCGCGTCCACGAGAAATGTGAATTTCTCGGACGCAGCCGAGAGAAGACTCGGCAGGCTGAAATCTAAGCGACCGACCGCGGGATTCCCGACGACGTGTGCGACCGGCCGGCGTTTCCAGATCGTGCCGATCGCACGGCGCGATCGCGATCGACTCGCTCGCCGCTCGAATTTTCAACGCACGCGTAGTCGCCGGTGAAATTTCTCACGGTGAAAATCGCGCCGCAGAGGAAGCGCGAATTTTACGTCCAACTAGCCGCTAGCCAGCGGTCCTCAGAGATCAGCGGAGAATATTAAGAGGCGGTATTGCCGCGGCGGGACAAATTGTCAGCATTTCAAAGCGCTCCGGCCGAGAGCGGATCCTGCAGCCAAAAAAAAGTATTCTATTTGTAATGTGATTTTTCCGATAGTCTCATATTTTAAGCCGAGTCTTTTACAGTAAAAGGATTCCTCTTTCGATAAAGCGATTAAGGGGAACCATTCATCTAAAATTTATTAGATATTATTCGAACTGCTTTTTTCTCTTATTTCAAGAGGATTTCCTCCTACATCAATTAATTTTCCTCTTGTATAAAAAGGAGTATGTTGCACCAAGAACAAGTTATTCTATCTGTGATTTTTCCCACAGTCTCATATTCTGAGCGAAGTCTCGTGCAGAAAAATAATTCCTCTTTCGATGAAACGACTAAAGTGAAACATTCAACTAAAACTTATCAGATGTTCTAACTGTTTTTTCTCTTATTTCAAGAGGATTTCCTCTTACGTCAATTAATTTTCCTCTTATATGAAGGGGAATATGCTGATTTGAATGTCGGCTTCTTTTGCTCCAGACATGAACGAAAAAATAATCATATGCTCATGGGTCAGAATATTTGGAATGCTTTTTAAAAAAGGTATGTGTGTTGCTGTAACATATAACGAAGATAATTTACTCATATTTGATCAAATATAATTTATAATCTATTGCAAGAAGTTGAATAATATATTTTTTCTTCCAACTATGTTTCATACA
Source organism: Harpegnathos saltator (assembly GCF_003227715.2). Classification (NCBI taxonomy): domain Eukaryota; kingdom Metazoa; phylum Arthropoda; class Insecta; order Hymenoptera; family Formicidae; genus Harpegnathos; species Harpegnathos saltator. The sequence goes on along the minus strand of NW_020230524.1, from coordinate 239,069 downwards.
ATTGGTTATGACGAGCATCTTTGTAGTTGTAAAGTCCACAACAAAACTGATTGCAAATTTAATTGTTACGATAATCTTATTTCATTCGTGTCTACTTATTGTAAAACTAGAGCCAGAAATACATCTATATATATATATATATATATTACTTTTCGTTGTATATTATAATAATTCTTTTAATTTAACCAGTATAACCAGTGAGAATAGAGTACAGTAAGAATAAATAATAATCCTCTTAAAAAAAAGATTAAATAATCTGTGTATGAGGAAATTTATAGTAAAATCAATAAGATTTGCATTATACATATAACATATAATCCTCCTAACTTTAAGAATAATGTGTTTATAATATTTTGCTCTTAATCTTAGAGGAATCCTCTTGAGGCCACAAGAATAAAAAAAAAATCCTCTAAAATTTGGACGATTCCGCTTGTCCTAAAATAACTTTTTCCTTTTTTAGGCGTGTTTTTCATTCGCTCTGCCCGTCGGATCTGTTCCGTAGCTCTCTGTCTTTATCTCTCTCTTTCTCATTCTCTTTCACTCTATCTCTCTCCGGCCTTCATAACGGCATACCGTCGCATAAATCCCACTTGCCTTGCTTTCACTGACTTCATAATACTTCATCGACGTCAATCGCGATACTCTCATATCACCGTCGGCCGTGTATGCGCTCGTACATGTATATACTTTTTCCCCGCGCGCAATTCCGCGCGGTCGTAAAGCATCGGCCAAAGTCCGTAAACCCGATCTTTACATTACCGAGGCGTAACGTCCGCCTTTATCGCGATTTGTAAAGTTGAAGTGTTACGAGGAGCGTACAGAGAAGGGTCCGCCAATAAGAGCAAAGTCGCGTCGGTCGTAAACTCATGCGAACCTTAACGCAGCCCCGGACATTGAGCCTCTTTCTATTGGCTGCACGACGCTCTTCGTAGTGACGTAACGCGGATGAGGCGCTAATCCACGGCATCGTAAAAGGCTCCGGTCTCGTCCTCCGCGCGAGCGAGCGAGCGAGCGAGCGAGCGAGCGAGCGAACGAGCGTGCGGGCGAGCGGGCGGGCGAGGGCGCACCGATTGAAAAATTAATTATACTAAATAAAACTAAACGAAACGGCCCGTAAACTCAATGAAATTTAAATTGGAAGCCCGCGGGAGAGACGCTCCGGTCCGCTCGATCGCCGAGAAATTGAAATCATGCTCTCGTCGTTTCGTCGGTATCGCTCGCGATATCTGTGACGAAAGAACGAGCGAGACGCGAAACGCATGTAAACAAAAAAGTATCCCCGCCCGTGTCCTCCCCGCGGGGCCCCTCGAGACCGATCAACAAATCGACGAATGAAGGAATGAGATTATCAGGATCGGCCACCGCGGCGGCGCGGCGCCTCTTCGCTCGGCTCGCTAAAGATGACAGATGGTCGCTCGCTCGCTCGCTCGCGCGAGCGCGAGCGAGCGAGTGAGAAGCCCGGATTTGTTCGGCCGTGATAATCAATTAAGATAACGTGTCGGCGCGTCATGTAACCGATAGCTCTCGCCGTGTCATAACCCCTTTCGTCGGCCGTTACACATATCGCCGTCACGCTTTCGTGTATTTCTGTCGCCGCCGACGCGAGATGACGGATGAGGGAAAGGGAAGATGAAGAGCGCGGCGGTGCTTCCCTCGAAGCCTTCGACTTCACCGGGGTTGTTCTTTCTCTCCAACTCTCTGTAACTCTTTCTCTCTCGACGGATATCCGTCGCGGTTGGCCGTCGCGGCAGGAGACGAAGGACGAAAGCGCGGTCGACTGTTCCCTTCGATTTCCGATTCCTCCGCTCGATAATCCCCGCTCCGGGCGATCTTGCTCCGGGGCTCACGTATTAAAAAGAGAAACACGCGCTTCGTTACGTCCCCGACGTTGTTAATGACGGAATGAGATACGAGTCCGGCGAGTCGTAACGTCACCTCCGGACATGCGCCATCGCGCGCGTTCGGCTTTTCCCTTGCAAATTGCGTTTCCCGAAGTGAACGACCGGAGCAGGGAGGAAGAGCGCGATTACTTTTATTACGATTCTCGGCTCTGCGATTCTCCGACGAAGGCCCGGCGAAGACGCGGGGCTCCTCGCGCGCGCTTGTGTGTGTGTGTGTGTGTGTGTGTGTCGGAGGACGCGTGCTCCACGTGCGGAGATATCCGCGCGAGCGGCACCCTCGCAGGATATAAATGAGCGGCAGGAGTCGACAAATCAAGAAACTATCGACATAAATAAATTGTGGCTCGCCCGGGGGCCCGCGAGACGAGAGGCATCGATTCGGCCGTGGGTCTCTATGAGGGAAATGGCAGGGTCCTAAGTCAGCAATTATCCACATTTCCACCGTCCCATCGCTATTATTTCTACGTCCTCACCCCCAACCGGCAGTCGCTCATGACGCGCCGAGGCGCCGCGCGGTACACTTTGTTTCAAATATCGCCGCGCGCCGAGGAAAATCCGCGCGCGCGCGCGCGCGCGCGTGCGTGCGTGTGTGTGTGTGCGTGCGCCATATGTCGACACACGGAGATGATATCTGCTGCGAAAGAATTTTAGAACTTGACGAATTTGCCGGCAGTCTTGCAGCCTTGGAATAGATTAATTTTATAGGTCTTCGTTTTCCTCTCTCTCTCTCTCTCTCTCTCTCTCTCTCTCTCTCTGTCTCTCTCTCTCCGTCTTTCTCGGAATAATTAATAAAAATGACCACTTCCGAAGCATATTAATTTTGAATATATCCCGTTATATGTTTTTTTCATACATGCGTAAATGTAGCTCGGCACATTGCAGGCCGGTTACTTCAGCCGCCGCGCCGCGGCGACGCTGCTGTTTTTCACCGCTCAAATTCAATTAACACATTCTATAAGCGACTATAAATTATCGGCAGGCTGCTTTCAACATTGTCCAGTCCTCGTAACCGGCTACCTCCGTTCTCTCTTTTTTTTTTTTCTCGAGACGTGAGCCACAACCGTGGGCCGCGCCGAGTCAACAACGTTCGACCGGCCAAGCGCGAGTCTTCGGCTGCATGATCGGCCGACAATGAGCTAAATATACGCGTACGCACGAGTAAACGCAACCGCGTTCACGTAATTCGCGACGCGAGAGGCCCTGACGAGAGCTTGCATCAGCCCGGAGCGCATCGCCTACTTCGGCCACAACCCTAACAACAACGACCAGACGGACGACGCAAATGCGCGCGCTCGCCGGCTCGCACAAAGAGCTCCCCGCCGGGGGTGATCGAGAGGGGAGAGGGGAGGGTACCCTCTTCCTCTCTCGCTCGGCGATTATTTACCGTTCATTGTGAGCATCAGCGGTGGCGGCGCAAAGGTAGCCGCCTTACCGTGATTCGATCTAAATCTCAATTTTGGAGCATCCTATATACGTAGGGTTGGTCCTTACGCCCCCCCCTCCCGCGCCCCGCCAACCATCCGTCTATCTGTCTATCTGTCCCTATCTATCTATCCATTTCTCTCTGTCTCTCTCTCTCTCTCTCTCTCTCTCTCTCTCTCTCTCTCTCTCTCTCTCTGTTCGTCCCTCTCGAACGCACGAGACTTTCCTTTCCTCTCCCTTTCTTTCTCTCCCTCCCTCCCTCCCTCGCTCGCTCGCTCGCTCGCTCGCCCCTTCGACCCCCACGTTCATCCAGTGAATTACTTCGTTAGTGGCTACCTTCAGAGGGCTGTTAATTCCTGCAGGGCAGATTATACAGATAGGTTTATTGCGCTCGTGTCCCAATCTAATGTCCGTAATGCTCCTATACCCACTACACACTCGCCCTCCTTCGTACCTTTCCAGCCTCGCTCCGTTGGTATTTTCGCTCTCCCTCTCCCTCTCCCTCTCTCTCTCCCTCTCTTTCGTCGCCGCACGTCGCGGTGTACTTCTCTCGCACGCGAACCTCGGATCTTTCCGGATTAGCGGCCGATGTACATTTTCCCGCGCGCGAGCGATGATAACTCGCCGGAGAGTGCTCGCGAGTTGCTGACGAGAAGACCGTTTCCAACGAGCTTAATAACTCCGCGTGTATACTTGACAGAGACATGCCGCGGCATGATCCGCAGCAGGCGGAGGAGAGTTTCAAGTTTTTGTTGCGCGTATGCGACTCTCCTGACGCGAAGCGCTCTCGGAGAAATTATTACCCGCGACGACCTCGATTCCCTGTCTAACGGCTCGTTGCTCGCTCGTACGTCGCCTGGATCAGTCAAGAGAAGTTCGGATCGATCGACGCGCCTTCTTCGACGGCGGGCCGGCCGTCCGCTGCGATACAGCTGCGCGAACGCTGCCGAGGGTCGATGAATAATTCGTCGTTCTCACTTGTGCGAGAGCGACAAAGTGAAGTTTGGCGGAAAAACCGGACCGAAAACTTCGACTGACTGGCAAGCGACGCTTCTCCTGCGAAGATGCTCTCTCCTCGTCTCGACGACTGATGTCGCGATTCAGCATTTGGGAAAGAGTTATAAAGCATCGAAGGGGGTGCTTTGATGGAATCTCGATCGTCTCTTCAGGCTGGCCGAAAAGTAGGCTACCGATTTGGAAAATTTCATAATCTCTTTTACGGGCAATGTGTACGTTTAAGATTTTCTCCGCAGATTAGAACCCGGAAAAATTGCAGATGGCAGCCGGCTGTCGGGCCACCCTCTTCTCTCTTCTGGCTCGTGTCGTGCCTATCGATCACACGCGAGCGAGCCCCTGGCAAGCATCGCTTCGTATCCTCGGCGAAGAGCGGCGTGGATTTCCACGAGCGACGATCGACGAGAGCGCAGAAATTCGCGGCACGGAAGTGACAACCGGCGAGATTATAACGACTCCCCCCCCCCCTCGCGTTCCCCGCGACGTGCGTGCGTCCGTGCGTGCGGACACGGCGCGCGTCCCCTTCTCGTTCGCGCGAGAAAGAGAGAGAGAGAGAGAGAGAGAGAGAGAGAGTGAGAGAGGGGGAGGGAGGGAGGCAGTACTTCTTCCTCATGGGTGAGTGAGCGCGTTAGCTCCCAAAATTTTGGTAACGAGTTTAGCGTTACGTCTCGAGTCCTCGGGTCCGGCCGGGGCCGGGGCGCGCGCTGCAGCCCGAGGGTGTCTGATTTTAATGGCGCGGGCTCTAACCTAATGGCCCGCCGATTGTCCGAGCCCATTTAAGTCCACGCCAGACGAGTTGGTTGGTTTCGAAATAATGGCGCGCACCGTCGGACTTACCGGAGAAGACGGAGACGGAGAGAGACGGAGCCTCGAATTTGTCATGACCGGACGCGAGCGAGCGAGCGAGCGAGCGAGCGATAATTTCGGAGAATAATTAGACGATGTTGCGAGCGCGAGCGCGCGCGGACAAGCGAAACGCACGTGCCAAGAATATTAATAACACGCTCGCTCAATTAGACGGGCTTAACTCCCGGATTAAATGGCGGAGAAGTTGTCACTCGATGGAAATTAACGGCGGAATCCGGATGGGGCCACCAATAATAACCGGCCGAACCGATTTTTCCCCGGTGAAACGAACGCACAGTATTCTCGGACCGCCGCGCGTCTCCGTCCCCGTCCCCGTCCCCGTCTCCGTCGCCGTCGCCGTCGCCGCCGTCTACGTCGCGATTATTCCTGGCCGAGAGCGAGGAGCCTACGCGCGCTCTCCTCCGCTCTTCTCCCCGCCGTGTTGCATTTCTTTTGTATGCGCGCTCATAATATATGAATGACCGATTTGGTCTCGAAGGCCGAGGCTCGCTTCACCAAGAATAGCCCTTCCGCCACGTCAAAGGACCCGATATGCCCGGCGCGCTTTCCACCGTGACTTCATTTAATCTTGCCCGATAATTAATCGCCCGCTCGCGCGCGCCCTGCCTTCGCGTGTACGCACGACTTAATATACAACTGGCGCGAACCTCTATCTTTGCTATTTCCGCTGGAGAATAAAAAGACCTCTTTCTCTCTCTCTCTCTCTCTCTCTCTCGCGCGCGCGCGCGCGCGCGCGCGTTTCGTCTCGATAATGTCGGCCGGGCGAAAATCCGCGGCACTCAGGTACGCGCGATTTCACCGCGAGCGGGGCGAGTTATCGCACGAGGCGGCGGCCCTCTCTCGAACAATTCCGCGGCGCGGCGCGTGGAATTTTTAATAGCGACTCGATGACGCTGAATTTTGAAGGGACGAGCGAGTCTCCATCTCCGGGAAGGTCTTTTTTGCTGCTCTCCGTCTCCCGCTCTCTCGCTCTCTCTGTCTCCCTCCCCCTCCCCCTCTCGCCCCGCGACCCCTCCCTCCGCTCATTATTACGATAGAGTCTTTCACAAGGACACGATATCCAGGAGCACAGCAAAATAGCTTCTCATCTCCGGCCCGACGGAGGGCAATCGCGTCCCGCCGTCGCTCGTCCCTTCCTCCTCGTCGTCATTCTTCCCCATCCACCTCGTCAGTTTACATAGCGGCGCCGCTATAATTACGCTTAGTTTTAATTAACTTCTCTTGAATTTAAACATTTGTTTTCGTGGATGAGTGGAGAACGGCATGTTCTCTCTCTCTCTCTCTCTCTCTCTACGAGAGTTGGGACTGAGGATCGGCAGCGCGCCGGGAACGACGACGACGGCGACGTCTTTGTCCGAGCATCGTCGTGCCGCCGACGATGCTTAATTAATAGCCGGCCGATCGGTTCCATGCGAACAATCTCGCACATTCGTCGATACTCTATCGCGCGTCGCGACGACGAGGACGTCGGTTCAGTGTTGCGATTCGTCGTTGTATCGAGTATCCCGAGGCAACTTTTGCTTCAGCCCGCCCTCCCTCGTTTTCAGTCATTTCTTAAACCTGAGATGCGATCTCATCTTCACCTGTCTGTGCACGGGGCGGGGTTAGGTAAATGTCCCAGTAACCGGACGTTTAAGCGTAGGTCGTCACAAAAAATATAACGCATAATATTAAGAATAGTTTTGATGTAAATATTTGCATTTATTCGAAAACTTAAGATTCCCTTAAGTGGAGGAAAATGATTTAAACCAACGTATATATCTATTATTAATGAAACATCTACACAAGTAACGAAGCGCATTAATGTACCAGTAATTGGGGATAGGTTGAAACAGATTATGGCTCAATATTGGGATATAATTTGTCCCAGTGTCTGAGCGCAATTGGAAAATTAGCATGTGCTAACAGGAATGTAAATACAGATGCTATCTCTTAATAAATTTATCAACGATTGAACATTATTTTGCCAAACCATAGGTGCATACCTGTTTAATTAATTTTTATTTCAATACAGAAGTATCAAATTGGCTGTATCCTCTTCCAATTAATCGTCAAACATTCTAGTTTCCTTTTACAATAATTATTACCTTCATTCATTATTGTTAAAATAAATAGTAAGTATTTTTTCTCAAAGTGGTCTACGTTACTAGACGTTACTAGAAAGATACTAGGACGTGTCCGGTCCGTTCGGACGTTTACCTTACGATCCGGCAGGTTCCAGTGAATCGCTGAGAAAATGTCGGGCTGAAATTTCGCGGATAAAATTCTCGAGACTCGTTCAACCGACCGACGTTCGGATTGTTTAGAAGCGCGATTTCCGACGTACTGCTCGCCAGCAGTCCGTACCGCATCGGCGCGGCGGCGGCGAAGCAGAAAGTAGGCGTTATGACGAGGCATATCTAGACCAGAGGGGCTTTCGTTATTGGCCCAAATTTATAATTAATTTTCGTAACGGTACACTAGTTTCGGGAACGCGCGTAGCTCTATCGAGCGTGTTCCGCTCCGGCGGAGCGATCTTTTGTTGCGCGCAGGCAGTTCCATCGCGCGCGATCCGGCTATGATTTTCAGGCGGTATCATAGCCGGACAAAAAGCCGACGACAAAAAGCCGAGGACACTCCCCCCCTCCCCGTCCCCCCGTCCCCCCCGTAATATTACGCCCGTGCGTGTGGTCCTCGTTCATGCGCGGGTCACGCGCTCGTTAGCGTTCCCGTTTTCTCTCTCTCTCTCTCTCTCTCTCTCTCCTCTCCCCCTCTCTCCCCGGTGAAAATATAAGATAATTATGCGATTAATGTCGACGTTATTATCTGGCTGCCCTCTCTCGGGCAGGTACACGGTTTTACATTTTCCGGGAGAGACCCTCTCGAGGGAGATTCCAAACGTGCCACTTGTAAAACGCGGAAAGCGTGCTCTCCCTCCTCCTCCGCTCATAGAATTCTCCGCTCGGAAAACAAAAACCCCGGACGCCGTCCGGCTGCTTCATTATTCCGCGTTTAATTAAAGAAATACGCTGTACTTGAAAGAAAAAAAATAAAGAAAAAAGAAAGAAGCAACGCGCACGTGTACATTTTTTCAAGATCTGCTTTCTAACGACGATCCTTCGGCGCACGACCAGACGCGACATAAAACGCGCCTTCTTATCGATCGCGCTCATACGCGGGTCGTTACGTGCCGCGAATTGCACATCGGAAGATATACATTTCTTTATTTTTACCCTTCGGCCTCGGAGGGCCGTCGCTCGACCGTCTCCAAGATGCGGGCGAGGGGAGAGACTCGGCCGACGATTTCAGCCCGAGGCGTATAATCGCGCGGATTACTAATTACGATTATTGGCTAATGAGGGCGCGATCGATTTCTCCTTATCCCAACTCAAACAACGTCTTCCCCTGCTTTTAGGGCTGGCTGTGCTCGAGAGAGAGAGAGAGAGAGAGAGAGAGAGACCGCGGTCTCTCCTAATTGCATTATACATGTCAACATCCAGAGGTGCTTCCCTCCTATCGGAACGTCTTAAGGTCGATTCATATTACCCGGCGTGGACCGCAGAGGGCCGACCACCGGAGAAGAGACGACGCGCTATTGACGGAAAATTGAAAAAACGCGCCTTCTTGTGGGAGCGTCCAGCGTCACGACCGTTAGCGACATCTGGATCGATACCGATCGACATCTGAAGGAGGAACTCTTGCTCGACCGTGTCGCTCCACTAAATTCCCGGGCGACGCGATTTCCGATTTTTTTCCCGACCTTACCGAGTGATTCGTCCGGACAGATAGAGCTCGACATCCTCCCGGCGGTTTGACGACTCCCCCCGTCTTGTAGCGCGATCGTTTCCACTCGAGATGAATTTTCACGCACAGTCGGCCTCATTAAGATATTAGTTAAGGCGGTTGCGAAATAATCGAAGATAACGACACGTGACGAGCGCGCTGCCGATTCGCTCGGCCTCTAGCCGGGACGATAAATGGACAGAGGCCAATTAATTTTCGGACTAGCTGCTCCGATCAAAAAATTAAGCGTGCTGGATCGGCCAATTATTTCATGCGGCGACGCACGACGGGTTTCTTATCGCGGCGCACTTTATTACTTCTCGATGCCGGTATCTCGCGCAAAGATAATACGAAATGTAAAAATTTCTGAGAGGCGCGCGAGCGCGCGCGCGCGCATACACGCATACGCACACGCGCGTATAATGGCCGGCCGAATACGGGAATCGGCCAGATCCTTAAGTTATGGGGACCAACGAACAAGACGTTTTTCTTTTGTCTATCGCGGCTGCTCAGAGAAATGCAGCCGGGAGATAAGGTTCGTTAGTGGGCGAAAGGTTAAAAATAAGGCGAGGTAAGAGAGGCCACGGGCCGTCATAAATCTGGCAATCCCTCGTGAAAACCCGCCGCTGCTTGCACTCTAAAAACAGGGACACATTCCCCCCCCCGACGTTTTGACCGTAAGAGTTAGGTATTCGTTCAACGATTCATCTAGGGGACGAGGCTCTCCGGCTCCGCAGCGGAAATATTCAAAAGTCGGACGATTCGCGCGGACATCTGGGACGACGCCGGCTCGAGTGTGCGTCCCTGCTTTTATTTCTACCCGCACACCCCGAGTCGAAATTCTGATTCCACATTAATCCTGCAAATTCCGCCCAACTTGAAGGATCAACGAGGGATCTTTAGACGGCAACGTTGCATCTCACGGGAAATTGCGTCTCACCTGTCTCGGAAAAAAAAGACTCATTTTCCAAGTATTTAATACTTGATCCTCTCAATCAATGTTCTATTCTCTACATCTTCAGCTCCTATTTTTAATTTCAGTTTGCAATTATTAATTGCATAATACTTCAAATGGATAGAGAGGAGTGCGTGAGAGAAGCACAAATATTAAACGATAGAAGTAAGAAATGACACGTTTTACTCTCATCTTTTCCTCATTTCTTTTTCTCTTTTCTTCTTGCTTTGGAAATTCAGATGAGAATTATAGCCCTTAAGAGAGAGAGAGCTGATGAGAAGCTGCAAGACAAAGATTGCAGTTACGTGTCCAATAATGCTCCTTAGTGGCAAAAATTTAACTTTCGATTCAGCGCAATAACAAGAGCGAATAAGCAAGAGCGAGAAAAAGCGTTCGGAAAATGTAAACAAGGTCGCACTCGCAGGCTGAGCATTATTAGGCGTATAAAAATCAATATTTACAAAATTTATATAACAATATAATACTTTAAGGCCGACGCTCACAGTTGATCACAATTATCTAGAATCCTTTCTGAGAAGTAGAACATCTCATTAATCGTCAAACGTTCGTAGTCATTTATAGGCCGATACTTGGCCGCTCCGATCAAAGTTTCTCGCGTGAAATAAACAAAGACGAAGAGACAATCAAGGCTCAGCGAAGCCGAAAGTCGAATGACGACGGACTATGAACGCCGGCCTGAATCTCGACTCGGGTATTTCCTCGTTCCCGGCAAGTTCGTCGCAGATTCGTCAGGAACGGCAATTTGCGCAATAAATGATTTGGCGTACCTCGGCAACGTATGATGCATCGCTGCTCGGCGTCCTACCTCCTGCATCCTGCGTCCCGCATCCTGTGCCCTCCATCTTGGCCTCTCGATCCTCGCCGCTCACGACGACACTCGCGTAGGTACGATTCGACCGAAAGTTGTACGTACTAAACAACGCAACGCCGACGAGAGGCTGATTGAGCATCTCAAAAGTGCCGACGAAATATTTCAATCGCCCGATGGGGAGCCGGGGAGGTTCAGGGGAAAGGGGAAGACGAGCAACTTCCCGATACAAGCGCCTGTATAAACCGCTCTCCCGGCTCGACACGCACTAAACACGCGGGAAAGCGCGAGAGTGTTTATGTTCGGTGCGCGAATGAAGGTCCGGGGAATATTTTGATTATTACACTGTCGGGCGACCACGAGGGAGCGGGGGAAGGGGGGACGGGCTAAAGTTTACACTTCTTGCCGATTGTTGCGGCACTTGCGCGCACCGCGCGTTTTTTTCCCCCGTCGCGCCGAGCGTCGCGCTACATTTCACGCGATTATTCGTCGGCTCTTGAAATATTTAATCGGCCAGCCGGCGTTATACCGAGTTAATTACCGCGTATTTTTTCCCCGATCGAATTTTCCCGTAATTTACACGGGTCATGAGCCGGTGTTCAGTGTCGCGTGACAGGCAAATCCGCCGATGATTTCGGCGGCGTCAGGCTCGGGGTGCTGAAAAATGAATGAGCATTTCCTATATATTGCAGCTGCAACGTCCATGAAAAGCGTGAATAATAAAGAAACTGCGAAGGGGCAAACGTTATTCTCTGATCTATTAATCACATATCATTGATCCCGGCTGGATCGTTTAAATTATTCGCTCATCTTACATATTTCATCGGCTGTTAAACCACTGCTGCGCAATTTATACGTTGCCCGTTGGGAATAAAAATCGAGCGCATAGATGGGACATTAAGACACTCGAATAATTTCGAAATCCTTTCGTAAAGGCAATTCAACGCGAGGGAAAATTATGTGCCCAGCACATCGAGATACGACAATAGCCTGTACGAAAAAATCCTTATAGTTTAACGAAATGTTTGGGGTTAAAAGTGTAAAAAATCCGACACGGGGTTTGTGACCTGACATTCATCAATGAGGGATTCGCAGAAAAAGTTCAGTCTGCCTCATGCCAGTCCGGCTATGCTTTTTATATTTTTCTAAATGTCCACTTTCCCTCTCTTTTCCCCCAGCAATTTTTTACAGGCCGTTTCTGTGACAAGCATTATGCAATTTTAAAATGGAACGAAGAACAATGAGGCTCCAAAACGACGAGCTTTCCCTTCGGCCGCTTGCAGCCGGTAACCCTGTAATCCTGCGTGACCCTTGCCCATTTCTGCCCTTGACGTATTTTCCAGATTGTGTACATCGCTGTATATTCTCTGATTTATATTTCTGCAAAATTATCGTTTACCGTTGCGCTGTTGTGACCCGGTAGTCATGAGCCGACAGTTTCCAGCGTCTTCGACATGGCTACGTGAGAAACTCCCGTCTTTACACGACTCTGTGCAGTTTGCGCGAGAGACGAAGGTGAGCCTGAGAGCGACGACGAGAGGTCGATCCGCCGAGCCCTCGAAAGAGAGAGAGGGAGAGAGAGAGGGAGAGAGAGAGAGAGAGAGAGAGAGAGAGAGAGAGAGAGGGAGAACGGGAAAAGACAGTGTACCTACACGCAAGTCTTATTTATGCGCACCGGCTGGCGACCTCGGATAAGAGTTTAACGCCGCGACATTATTTATTCGGCCGTATGTGTGTGTGTGTGTGTGCGTGTGTGCGCTCGCGCTTTTTTTTCCTCAAACTTCCCCGTGAAAATGATACCTCCGCGATGAATATAAAACGCACGCCCACGCCGCGCCGGCGCGCGCGACATACCGACACCGAACGCCCTAACGCTTCGGATATTATACGAGGCCCCCGTTCGCACACAACACACGTCGCGGTCGTTTGTGTGCGCGCGCGCGCACACACAAATCCGAGGAAACGCCGGCTCGCACACCTGTGCAGGTGTCGACGGACACCGCGCGTCTCCCGGACCCGCCTCTCGAAATCAACAGAAATAAATACACTTACACTAATCGACTTCCATTTTCCCCTTTCTTTTCCCCGCGCGGAGGAACGACCCGTCTGAAATCTCGCGGCGAGGGGGCGGGGGAGTGGGAGAGTGGTTTGAAAAAAACGTTCTTTTTCGAAAAAGAGTCGCAGACTCGCGCGACGGATGCTTGGCTCCTCGGGTATCACGCGCTGCTACAATGACCTCTCGCTGGAGGATTTCTCTCTCTCTCTCTCTCTCTCTCTCTCTCTCTCTCTCTCTCTCGGAGGAAACGCCATTCTACACACGGCGGCCGCCCACGCTGAGCGGTCATTTGGGACGAAACACGCCGATTGTAGTGGCACTCTTCCAAAAGTCGCGTCGAGTCTAGCCGGGCAGCTTGTTCGCTCGGCTCTTTCGGCTCACCGCAAGGACAAATTGCACCGATTCATTAGCCATCGCTTCATATTAACGCGGGTGTAACGAGCGATTGGGGTGGCCGCACGAGATTCGTCGCAATCGGAGAACGAAATCGTCCAGCCTCGTCGAGGGATTCCTCATTTTCGCGAGCACAAACTCAGCAGCGTCGACTCGGCATTTTTTCAGAGGACCTCGTGTCGTCCCTCCGATACTCCCGAAGCTCCCGCGGGAATTTCATAGAGAAACGACGGATCCTGCGCAGCAAGGACGTAGCGCGAGATAACGTACGGCGATCGCGCGGCGAGAAAGCGGAGTTCCATGTTCCGGCGCAGAGATATCCGCGAGAGTCAATCCGCGGCTCTCGGAGCGGCCTTTGCACGCACGTTTGTCTCCAAGGCGCGACGCCTCGCACAGCGCCCTTGTGCAATCAGCGCGAGCGCGAACGTATCGAGCGGCACATAGATAGCGATCACAATTTCATCCGCGCGGCGCGCCGTTAATTGAGCCGCTCGAAACGCTCGCCTCGAAAAATGAGGTGCATCTTTAATTAATGACAATTATAGCCAGCCAGAGGGATTTTATTATCGACATGATCTACCGTTATCCGCTCTCCCCACCCCCCTCCCCTCCCCTCGCACCGCCGCGTCGTCGTCGTTGTCGGATCGCTCTCCGCTCGTTCCTTTCGCAGAATTTACATCTTGTTCGCTATTTTCCCGGTCGTGCCGTTCCACTTGTCCGTTCTCCTTCTCTCGCTCGCCCCTTGCCCTCTCTCCGCCAGAGAGAGAGAGAGAGAGAGAGAGAGAGAGAGAGAGAGAGAGAGGGAGAGAGAGAGAGGGAGAGGGAGAGCGGTTATGGAGCACGGACGAGCCAAGTGGCGAAGCAGATCGAGCGATTACGCGCGCCCAAGTGCTCCCCAGCGCCCTCCAATAAAATGCATATAATTGCACGGGTGCGTTCAAACGCCAGGAATAATATCGTACGGCTCGCGGAGATACGATCCGATCGAACATATTTATTTTCAAGAGGAGGGCACGTGGGGGACGGCGGCGCGGGGGAGGGGGGACGCGCTCGGAAACGAACGACAGCCGTTTGACAATTAGAAATCCCTTTTTCCGCCGTGGCCTGGCTCGCACGCTCGGCTCGCTGTCGTTGCCCTATTTCGATCGCGCGCGCGCGCCTTCGTCGACCTTTTTCTCCCCCTTTTTTTCCACGTTGCGAGCGCGCGGAAACCGCGTCGCCGGTAACCGCGAGAGGAGGAGCCGGTTGTCGCGCTCGCGTCGGCCGGCCCGATATCTGCATACGATAAACGCCGGGCGAGTACGAACGAGCGGAAAGGTCGTCGCGATAAAGCGACCGGCGCGGCGGACCGATGAAAAGCCTAACGAGAGTCAATCATAAATATGTATCTTTATGAACGTTTCGCGGAGGCGGACGGACGAGAGGACACGGGAGGAGGGGGCGGCAGAGAGAGAGAGAGAGAGAGAGAGAGGGAGGAGGGAGATGGCATCGCGCGCGTCTCTACAAGCGCCTCGCGCGCAGCGCTCGCCTGTATATCATTTGAATTTACACGCCGGGCGAGCGCTCGCGAATTTTATAACACCGCGCGCTAATTTATCACAGCCGCGACTCAGCAACGTCCCCGTATCGCTCGTAGGCTGCTCGTCGCAGGTGCGACGACGAGGCCGCGTCTGAAATCTCGGAAATCTCGCGTCGCGACGCTCGGCTCTCGCGAGCGAGGCCGAGCCTTGCGCTTTTCGTAAGAGCAATTTCGTAAGAGCGAAATTACGCGCCGATAAAGCCGCGTCGCCGCGTCCCGTTCGCGGAACAGACATTATTATGGATCGCGATCGCGCGCTGCGGACGCAGCATAAGTGAGTAACTCGATCCGGTGCGCGAGCAATCTATTTCTCACGGGCGATACGAGAAATAAGCGTCTCTTGTGAAAGAGAGAGAGAGAGAGAGAGAGAGAGAGAGAGAGAGGGAGAGAGAGATCGGGCGAGATGTGTAAGTTCGCTCGGATCCGAGGGATTTCAGGCTTGCTCGCTGCGACCGCCCTGATTCTCTCGCCGAAATGTTGACGTTTTTTAATACAGACCGCGTTTCAGCCTCGTCGACCTCCTGGAGGAGGTCGAGTGATCTCGCAGTGAAAATCTTGCCGCGATTTTTCAAGTCGTCGATCGGATTTTACTTTCACTCAGTTTGCGCAACACCGATATATTTGCAACCCCTTTCATCTGACTTTCGTCTTCAATGAGAAGCGTCAGAATGTCGGAGTGACGTTTTGAGTGAGTAGCGCACATCCGATGAGAAAAATTCTCTCTCTCTCTCTCTCTCTCTCTCTCTCTCTCTCTCTAGCTGTCAGAAATCACCGTCGTTATCGCTAGACTCGATTTCTTCGCTCTCGCCGCGTATTCTAATACGATTATCATCGCCGTTATTACACGTTCGTGCCGGAGCAGACGCAAACGAGAGGCAGAGAGGGAGAAGGACGACGCGGCGAGCAGGAAGGAGGCACATGCAATATATGTGCGTGTTAAGTGCGGTTTCGCCGCAAGTTTGGATAGGGCGCGGAATATCGCTCGAGCGCACGCAAGGGCGAAGCTCGCGAGCGGGCGGGCGCGCTCGCGCTCGCGTTCGCGTTCGCGCTGGTAGTCGGCCCTAATTCGAGTTTACATCTCTATCGAGGCCTACCAAGACCTCTACCGCGGCAGCGCGGGTAAACAAGCGGCGAATTTGCCCAACCTATCCACGCGTGTTCGTCGGCGTACGTCTCTCTATGCAGATGTATGTATAATGTTTCTAGCCCGTAGCACGCGTATATTCTCTCTCTCTCTCTCCCCCTCTCTCTCTCTCTCTCTCTCTCTGTCTCTCTGTCTCTCTCCCGCCTCTCTCCCGCCTCTCCCTCTCCCGCATTGCGTCGCGCTTCCGCATTGCGGCCACGTATCGTAGAACGCGGACACGGGGATTAATATGCGATGCAACCGTCGTGTTGGCGGTACACTTGGCGGGAGCGTACTTCGGAAATTATAATAGCGTCGGCGATATTCAACGTGCATCGACCGCGCGCGCGCGCGCGCGCGCGCGGTGCTTTCTGTTTCGGCCGAAAAAGGCCGAAAATAAAACACGGCGACGTGTCGTACACGACGCTAACGTTACCGGCCGTTAACGCCGAAGCCACAGTATAAGAAAGAGCAGTGGGCTCACTCGGCACAAAACTAGTGCAAACGGTCATTTGTCGCGCATGACCGAACTGCACAACCAACAATACGGCGGCCAATAGCCGTCAAAATGTGCAAGTGTAAGCAACGATTAATCATATGACCGAATTTTTAATATAATATTGTTGTTCTATTAAAATCAGTAAAATGCATGAAAGAGGTGGATATAAATGTTGTATAATAAACTGCAAAAGTGCAAATTTAAATTGTGCAAAGAGTTAAATTTTGTTTTAATCAAAATGTGTCCCCTTCGAAACAACATACAATATAAAAAAAAAAAGGCGGACCTCGATATCATTTACTTTTCGAGATTTTTTATCTGTTACGTTTGAAATTTAGCACCCTGTATATATATCTGTATATATATATCTTTCTATATTATAATTAGTAATATGCTATATATTATTAATTATGATATTATTAACTTATTATAGTTTAATAATAGTTCATATTTTTATATTATTTTATAATGTATATTATAGATTTGACGGTAAATATTGAAAAACAGCAATAGATCTGTTTTAGCTACCATTCATTCAAATTATAACCCGGGCACAATCAATAACATGGCGGTCTTGTAGCAGCTGAGATCAAAAGCACCGCCAACGAGTGAACCTACTGTGTTCTTTCTTATACTCTGCCGAAGCGCGCTGTGAGGGAGCCTCTCGAGGACGTTTCGCGGCCGTTCACAGGTCGGCGCGCGAGCGCAGGCACATCGCCAATCCGACGCTCGTTGCGTGCGCGAGCGCGGCCATGTGACTTACCACGGCGCTCTATTAAAACCATTAGGCGAGAGAATTCTCGCGCTCGTTAATCGCGCTCCGGCCGAAGTTATTACAGGCTTGCGAAACGCTTCGATTCCGCGGCATGCCGTGGCGCAGGTCGATGCAAATGAGGGACTGCCACTCGTCATGCGAGTATATCGCACGCCTGCTTTTACCCCCTTCTCTCTGTGCCTCCCCCCTTTTCCCCTCCGGCCGTCGAGGACTTCGTCATACGTGCGCGACTCGTTCTCGTTATTCGCGACTCATCGACATGAGACACGCCGCGATCCAGTGACTTTTCCGCGGAGAATGCGCCGCAGGAAAAAACTACCCTCGCAAATCCCGGGGGGGGGGGGGCGGGGAGGTCATCTCGACTAAACTAAAAATATATGTAACGTCTTTTTTTCTGTTTCTTTTTTGTCCGATGGATAATCTTCTCTCTCTCGTCTTCGAGGGTTCATCTCTGCGCGCCCAATGATCGCGCGCAAAGTCCGCCGTCGATGACGGCACTGCCAGAGGAAAGCGGGCAGTGCAGATCTCGCGGCAATTTAAACTTTCCGGCTGAGGAACGGGCGAAAAACGCGATGACGAGACGCGCGGCCGCGCCGTCTTCTTGTCGTTCTCATCGCGTCGCATCGCGTCGCCTTTATAGAACGACGTCGGGAGAGAGACTGGCAGGGGCACCGCATTTAGCGTTCATTAAATAAACCGCCCCTTCCATCCGCATCCATCCGCCACCCTCTTGCGCGCGTCTATCTCGGGGCCCGTCACTCACACGGCGCAAAGTTTAATTGATCAATGATAAAGTTTATCGATCATTTCGAATTCATTTAACTTCGGTGTTAGTTTATATAACACACAAGCGGCACGCGCGCCGCGCCGGCCGGGCGGTAGATGCATGCCTCGGCGGCTGCAATCTCTTATCATCTATCTCTCGCGCGCGCGCGAGATCGCTCGCGACGTTATGCCCGCTCCGCTTATCAGCGCGGCGACGCGCTCGTTGTCAGTCTCGCTTCCCGATCATCTCTCCGCGGGAGGATGAGAAGAAAGAAACCGACCATTTCCACGTGGCGGATCGGCGCGAGCGTCGCGCACCGCTCCCTGCCGCCTCCGCGAGAAGCGTAGCCCTAAAGCCCGTGTCACACTACGGATTGAAGATCAAGGATTGCGGATTGAAGATCGATATTTGACCAATCGGAATAAAGCAAATCAAAACCGAAGTTCGTTGATTCGTCGAAATCTAATCTCCAATCCGCAATCCTTGATCTTCAATCCGTAGTGTGACACGGGCTTTAGGGGTTGGAGAGGGGGGCCTGGGATGCCTGGCGAAACGTACACTTGCACATAGATTTGCGTCATGAGCCAGCGAGAGCTCGTCCGGCCGTCCGGCGAACCGGGCTCTGCTTCCTCCCTCCCGCCCGCTCCCACGTGCATTTAATCGCGCCTTTCGGAGCGCGCGCGCGCGATCGGAGCGGAGGCTCGCGGACTTTTCGGGAAAGGTGTAAGAGTCGAAATAAAAGAATTTCCGGAGCGCGCGCACGTACGCTCGCCGAGCAGCTGCACGCGCGTGGGCGAGCGAGCGAGCGGGCGGACGCGAGCGAAGGGGAGACGCGCGCGAGCGCCTCGAGGCGCACAGGTGAAACATTTTACGGGGCTCATTCGACTTGAAAGCCTAATGAAAATATAAGTTACGCGCCTCCCGCGCGCGCGCGCGCGATGGATCTCAAATAAAAGGCCAGCGCGCGCGCGCGCGCGCCGTTTGAAGCCGGGCAGCGTCCCACCAGCCTCCTCTTTTGACCTTTTCACGAGATATATCTCGCTGATTTAGCGGCGCCTCGGTCGGCCGGCCGACCGGCCGGCCGGCCATGGTCCGCTTTCGAGATTCCCACATCGGCGCGGTAGCGCGGTAGCCTGAATTAAGTATAACTAATATCACGGGCGGCGCGGTGAATATTCAGACGAAGTTTCGGTATTCATTGAAAGAGACCGAGGGAGGAGAGAGAGAGAGAGAGGGAGGGAGGGAGTCTCGTGGAATGGGCGAGCGCGCCTCTCTGCAAGCGAGTTCGCGCGCTTCGCGGAACGTCTCGCTCTTCTCTCCGTCTCTCTTCCTCCGGCGAGAGAGCACCTCTGAATAAAGCATGCCGTTACGGCAGCGCTCTTGCAAATAGTACGGCAGATGTCTGGGCTTTCGAATTTATCCGCCCAAAAGTCGCTCGCCGACTTTTTATCGCGCGCGATCGAGCGGGGAGAGGGGACAAAAGAGTGCGCGCGCGTTATAATTCATCCGGTTAATTAATCGGGCAGCTTCGGCCGACGCGTTTCAGCCGGCGCGGCGCTTCGGCGGGAAATGTCGTTCAAAGCTGAAGTCGCTCGGCGTAAGTTGAGCGGCGCGAGAGACTCGTTCGACGCAATCACTATGCGGTGCTTTGATGCTTCCGCAGTTTTGAAACATTGAGAATTGCCATTCGGGGAAAATGTCACGCTGGGGAAGACGTCTTATGAATGACGCAAGAGGGAATAACATATTTGGGATTGTTGCCGGGTGTAACGAAAGGAAAGATGCTTAGCTCCTCAAGTTAACGTTACGTGCCGTTCTCAGGTATGGCAGCTATATATTTCGAGATTAAATTGCTCGATCTTCAAAAGCTATTTTAACATGGCTATGTCTCGATATAGCTATTTATCTTGACTTGGGAGCTTTCTTTTCTTCTCGTCTCCTTTTCCCTTCCTTTTCCCTTATTCGTCGCATTTTCCGTTTTTCGTTTACCTGCGTATGCAGCAGTACGCATAGGACGTCATTCTTATTGGAAAGGAGGGAAAAATTATGAGCAACAAATTTTCAGGAACCACCATAACAAATTTTCCGAAATCTTTTGCCGGAAAATTTCAGCAGATTTATGACATGGCTATGCCATGCTGAGTACAAACCAAAGACCCGACTCCGGTCTCGAAAGAGCGATACTTTTTCTTATAGTTATATAAATTTCTAAGACGTAATTGTGCGCCGAGAGACCTTGGCGCTGAACGTGTGTCTAACGAAGCCGATCGCAAGAAACGGACGTTTCGCAGCACGCGCCGATGCCACGTGAGAATATCCTCGAGAGACGGAAAGTTTCCGTAACAATGAAAACGGAAAAGGGGGAAAACCACTCAAAGTACACGTCAGAAGTTGTAACGTTAGGAGAGAGAGAGAGAGAGAGAGAGAGAGAAAGAGAGCCGGTTATGCTATTCTTACTCTCCCCTCCCCCCTCTCTCTATTTCGATAACGGCGTGTCGCAGCGTTCACTCGTGACTCCACGGACTGCAAGCGACTTCCGCCCCGATCCTGTCGCTCGTCCTGTTTACGATACTCCAGCGTCAGCGGCGTGCCACCAGCCATACTAATCATAAGGCAAGGGTGTAACGACTTGGAGCACGTGCGGAGCGTCCGCAGGAGGAACGGACGGTGACGAGGTGTACGAACCTTCCCCCGTTGGGCCGGCGCGTTCTCCCCGAGGTGATCTCGAGCGAGCGAGCGTCTCCGTCGCCCGGGGCGCTCATGACGATTCTCCAAAGGAGCGCGACGCGTCGTCGTCGCCGCGCGCATGCATCCGGTCGCGCGGCCGGCTCCTCCAGGTGGGTCCGCCGCCGCGCTGAGTTATGGTACCCTCGACCGAGATGTCAAATCACGCCCTACCCCGCCATAGTTCAGATCCGGCCGGGGTGGTGTCGGGGCCGCGCGCGCGGGGTTGGCGCGTCTACCTGGGCGTGAAGAATCGTCCTCAACTCTGTCTCCTTCTCTCTCTCTCTCTCTCTCTCTCTCTCTCTCTCCCCCTCTCCCTCTCCCTCTCTCGGCTCTCGCTCCCTCCGCCCGAGCTCCTCTAAGAGAGTTCCCACGAGCGGACATCGCTTTCGGCGGACCGGGCATTTACTATGTTAATGGCGGACCCCCCCTAACTCGTTATGGTATTATCATCTCTCGGGGTCCGCCGCAGTCCCAAAGCCGACGGAGCCGCGCCGCGAGCGCGCGCGCGGCGGCCGTGCGAGCCGCGCCTTATCTCTCACTCTACGAGCGAGTATGAGCACCAATTATAATAAATACCAATTAACGGGCAGAGGACGCTATTACGACGCCCGTGGAAACCTGTTCGCGCGCGCGCGCGCCGCTCTCCGTCACGTTCTTGACGAACGTTAACGTGCGGAACGTTAACGTTGCCCGCAATCGGAGCGATGTTCATTAACGCACACGGCCGCGCGCGGTTGATACGTGTTGACACACGCGCGATATCTCGGAGAAATATCGTAGATATTACTCGCGCCGGGGAGGGGGTAAATCCGCGCGCTCGGGACCTGGTGATTGTTGCCGTCGCCCAAAATCGCCCCTCCTTGAAAAATGATATGAGCCGTCTTGGAAATATCAGCGTGTCCTGCCGAATATTCCAGCTTTGTTGCTTTTCGTTGCACCGCGACACCCAAAGAACGTATTCTATTTGTAAAGTGATTTCTTCCGCAGTCTCATATCCTTAGGCGAAGAGCCTCTTACAGGAAAAGGATTCCTCTTTCGATAAAGCGACTAAAGTGAACCATTCATCTTAATAAAATTTATTACATATTACTCTAATTGTTTTATTTCAAGAGGATGATTTCCTCTTATATCAATTAATTTTCCCCTTATATCAGGAGGAGGAACGCTTGTCGGCGTTGTTCCTCTTCCATCTACTCACACAGAGACACTCTTTCTGTGTACACGACGATTGTCGCTACATTTATTTTATGGACAACGTCTAGAGCAAAGGAAAAAGGAGGAGGGATCGTTATTCGTGTTGTGTTACCCGGTTGTTTCGTCATGAACGGAGTTCAAGAATTTTTGGAGAAAATTAACTTAAGACATACTGGCCCATATTTCAGCGCAGGTACATACATATTCATTTATCCTAATCCACTTATCATATCGCGTTGCACACTACATTATACAAATGCCATTTAGAGTATTTAAAATTACAAATTTATGTTTTTCCTACTTTTTCAGCAGAAAATAAAAAAAAAATTAACTAGAATTTTTTCCGGACAGTTTCATAATAATTTTTTCTTCTTTCCTTATAAAGGAACATACAACCAGTAAAAATAATAATCCTGTTAAAAAGATTAAGTAATCCGTGTATAAGAGGAAATCTATATCGAAATCAATAAGAATCGTATTATACATATAACATATAATTCCTCTAACTTTAAGAATTATGTGTTTATAATATTTTCCACTTAATTTTAGAGGGATCCTCTTGAGGCCATTTATAAGAATAAAATTCTCTAAAACTTAAATGATTCCGCTCATTCTGAAATTACTTTTTTTTTTAGTGGACTGTGCGAGGACACTGGCGCGGGGAACGTTGGCGGGCGCAGAGGACGAGAAGGATGAAAAGGTACTGCTGCCGGCGATACCGAGTCCTTTCAGATTTTCATTCGGATACCTTCATCATTACGCGTGTACTTCGCAGAGTACTTGTGCTTGGGTCTGATGTCGAATTAATTTCGGATCAAGCTTCAGAATTGCTAGCTTGAGAACGCAGTTTGAATCAGCCAGGCTCAGAATTCAAATCCTGCGGGCGATTAGCGCGTCCTGCATTCCTGCCTGCACTCGGCGTTGGGAGAACCGTTGCACTCGCCGAGATGCACGACGGCTACGTTTGACGTAATTTCCGCCCGTGAAGAATGCTGCAGCAGCGCGCATTTCTTGCACTGACTCAGCTGAAAAGAACAAACCTACGGCGCCATGTACATTTCCGTATCATTAAGGTCGCTCCATCTTCCCGGACGTTTCACTCCCGAGCTCCCACTGGGCCGAGCCGAGTGAACTTTCGGGTTTTAATTACGACCGTTATGAAAATTTTCCCGGACTCTTTTATCGTCCAGCGACGATAGCGCGCGAGTGTTCGTGGGCGAGCGGCTCTTAAAAGTTCGGAAACGTGCTTCTTCCCGGTATCTCTCTTCGGGGTATTACATAGCGAGAGATTAATGGCCGGTGGCGCGAGTCGCCTGCGTGGATCATCTCGGCTCTTGCCTCTCTCTCTCTCTCTCTCTCTCTCGCGCTCTCGCGCTCTCGCTCTCTCTCTCTCTCTCTCTCTGTCTCTCTCTGTCTGTCTGCCTGTGATGCACAGCGTACGACAGCGATACGCAGAGAGAAGGTGAGAGGAGCGGAGCGGAGCGGAGAAGAGAGGAGAGGAGAGAGAGAGAAGAAACGAGAGACGCGACGGCAGAAGGACGAATACTCATCGTGCTACCACCGCATGGGATTTCACTTCCACGGAAATAAGCAGCCGAGGAATAGGCACGGGCAGACAGACGAGCAGCAGAGTGACTCCTCGTTGTAGCAGCATCCGGAGATCGGCCTTAGAACAAAACGAAACACGCGCCACATAAATTGTCTCCCTGTCTGCCTCGGGTGAAAGCTGGATTTGTTACACTTTGCACTCCGCGACGACGTCTAGTCCCGGCTGTGTGTGATGCCGTTTGGTACCTCTTTCTCTCTCTCCCCCCCCCTCGACCCTCCCTGTCGCAGGTTAGGAATCCGTCCTCGCGATCGTGTCTTCGCTCGCTCGCTCGTCTCCTGTCTTCTCCTCTCCTCTCCTCTCCTCTCGCCGCCATCTCATTCGCCCCTGCGCCTTCTTCTCGTCAGCCTCATTATATACGACGGGCTCCCTCGGACTGTCATTCGTCCTATCGATATGCCTCTCCTCTCTCTCTCTCTCTCTCTCTCTCTCTCTCTCTCTCTCTCTCTCTCTTTCGCTCTCCATTTCTTCTTCGCAGCACCTCAGGCCTCGTTCGGCAACGTAACGCAAGGTCTCTCTCTCTCTCTCTCTCTCTCTCTCTCTCTCTCTCTCTCTGTCTCTGTCTCTGTCTCTCTCTGTTTCCAGCTGGCTGGCTCCTCCGAAAGCAGACATTCCCTCACGAAGGCATCCGGGACTTGGCGCACGAACGTCCCTCATGCCCGGGTCGATCGCTCAGCCGAGTGCTCGCTGCGCTCTCGCGGGCGAGCGCCGAAAAGTGAGCGGCAAAAATCAGCGGCGGCTCGTGGATCACCTCGGTGGCGGGCTGTCGCGCCGCGCGCGCCGTCCGGTCACGCCGAGACCGCGGCCGCCGACGGTCTTCGCGTGTCGGGATACACGGTTATCGGCTCGTGTATCGTAGGTGTTCGCGTACCTACACTCTCGTGTTCCGCTCCGCCGCGCCGATCGACGGTCGACCCTCGCGCAGTGTGACGTCGTCGCGGATAGCATGGCCGCGCTCTCGTTTTTGCCGCCGCCGCCCGCCGCCGCCGCCGCCTGGGCGGCTGCCTCTCTCGGCTGCTCGCCATAATACGATTATAATATGACAACGCTCTTTTAATTCCCGACATGCGCTCCCCCGGCGCCCCTCCTTCTCTCTCCTTATCTATCTGTCTCCTTCTCAATTCATACGGCCGCGGGATACGTTTATAGCTTGGAGTCGCTCGGCCGGGCCAGCACTAACAGGTGTCTCCGATATGGCATGTTGTCTCTCGTGCCAAGACTCGTGCCGCGAGCCGCTACAGCGAGCCATAACGAGCTCCCTCCGCAGCCGAGGAGACCGTACCGAGAAGACGATCGAAGGCTCGATCGAAGGGAACGCCGCGCGCAACGGCGGTCGCAATTAAACGGCGAGGGACGCGCGAGCGGGCTCGCCTCGGGAATGGGCGGAGGATGAGAAACGTGCGTCAGAGAGCTGCGTGTAATCAGCTGCGTACAGACCTGAGCACGAACGCGCATGAGGCGAGCCGAGCATGCCGCGCATGAGCGACACGAAAAATTAAGAAAATTTAATCAATTATTTACAGTGAGTGTAATAAATGCAGAAAATATTATATACAGAGTGTCCGATAACTCGCGAAGCAGCGTGTACGGATAGATTAGATCAAATTGTTGCTGTTGACCACCAGCGTCTTTGCTCTCTCGTTTTCTTCCTCTTTATTAATAAATTGTATAAAATAATAAAACTGACACAAGCCACATTTTCGTCTTCCACGTTGACAGCAGTTCTGCACTGATAGAAAAATATCGTTGAATTAACTATAATCTCACTGTATTTTATAGTTCATTTCGGCGTCAACCATATTTTTATAGTTCGTGGAACCTGCAAAATATAGTAGAATAAACACAAATATATAGCCAATGATTGTCTTAAATAATTGTTTAGTTACTTTTACCACATATATGGTAATTTCTCATTCGCAAGTATAGTGAGATTTGATATTCATATAGTTACATCTGTCATCATTTAGAAAATATTCTGATATTTACTATATATAATATTGACTATATGAAAGAGTTACTTTACCTACCATTTTATATCTGCATCCATACAATAATTTTAGTTTAACTTACTGTAATTCTTAGTAAAAATATTATATGGATTGATTATGCTATGCCTATATCGTAATTATTACCGATATTATGGTAATACTTACTATAAATATGATACTTCGGACTATAATTTAGTTACTATATCATTATAGTTCCAAACATCATATACTTTTCTCTCAGTGTGCTGACTCCGAACGACCGGGAGCAACGTCGGAACAGCTGCCTCGGCTTGCCTCATGCGTTCTCATGCGGAGACTTCAATTTTGCAATCCGAGGCGTTCGGTGCGGCCTCAGCTTGCCTCATGCGCGTTCGCCTCGTTCGCTCAAATCTGTACAGTGCCAGCTTTGGAGGCATGAACCGTGCGCGCGAGAGCGCACGGTAGAACGCGGAGCGGTGTTGAGGAACTTTGTGAGGTGGATTTTACGCCGGCCAAGTAGCAGGCCCGAGTCAATGCGCGCAGGCGATGGACAATGCGCGACGCCACTTGTCTACCTGCCGCGCCGCTGCGGGCTCTTTTTCACCCGCCGCGCCGCGTTTATTCATATCGTCGGCTCTCCGCTCCGTAAAACCCCCTCGCCACCCCTCCGCCTCCGCCGCCGCCGCCGCCGCCGCCGTCCGCGCTCTTTAGATCGCCGCGCGCTCGTTTCTACGCTTCACCGCCTGCTCGCCGATGCTCTCACCGTTAATTAGACTTGGTATATCGATTACGTCCCAAGGTGACGCACGAACGCAAAGGGTGACGTGCGATGATGATTACCGTCTTCAATGCCTGTCTCGCTTCGCTCGAGAGCCGAGGAAGAGCGTCACAAGACGCCTGCGTTTCCGCGTCGCAGGGACACATTATTCTCTGTCCCGTTCTCTCCTATCGCGCAACATTTTCTCAAGCCGCTGGTCCTCAGCCTTGCCCCATCTTGTGTGTATAATTTGGCGAATACGCGCACACGCGTTTTTCAATCTCCAGCCCCTCTCTGTCTCTCTCTCTGTCTCTGTCTCTCTCTCTCTCTCTCTCTCTCTCTCTCTCTCTCTCTCTCTCGCGGGCGAGAGTTCGGAGAATTATTGGTAAAATCGAGGCAGCGCAAGACCGGCCAGACGCGATTCCACTGATCAACGGAAACGGGCAATTCGTAAAACGAGTTGCGACGCTCGGTTAGATGCAGAAATGTCGAGTGCCCCATGGTAGTGGTTCCCCTTCATGGTTAGGTGTACCCCGCATCCTGGACGTCCCGATGGAGAGGTGTCCCGCTCGGATTGAAAGTACGCGCGGACAGAGATAAATCGTTTCATCGATGGATATCAAAGGACCGGGATACCGGATCCGACTGGCTCTGTAGGCACACTGTGGCCGTACAGAGAGCCATTTGTGCGTTAAATCGAAACGCTCTGTGAAATAACGCGGCTGCCGAGCGCGACAAAGGATATTAGTGGTTTTCAGTATTACGAAGGTGTCTTTATCCATAGCACTCTCTCTCTCTCTCTCACTCGCGCCATGACAGTTTTATTTGTCCCGACGGAAAACAAAATTGTGTTCCGAGGTTTTACGTAGCGCGCGCGGCTCACCCAAGCCCTCCCCCCCTCCGCCCCCGCCCCCGCCCCGGCCCCCCGTCCCCCCGCCGCCTTGCTGTCCGCCTGCGCTAGCCGGCCTTTTTCCACCGATAAATCAATTGTTTATCTCGATTGCTGGAAACTCGGCGCGTTCATTGTACCCGTAACCTTGGCCGATTAGACCGTAATAAATTAATTCGCTCCAATAAAAAGCGATTACCGACGGAATTCCTATCGAGTGGAACGTCAATCGAGAGAGCTCTGGCTTCGGAGCCGAGTCGGCTCGGCTCTAACGCGCTCGCAGGGACCGAGCGGTCTCAACGCACGAGTTATTCTTCTTGCGGGTAACTTGCTGGCTGGGACGTGTAACCGTGAAACTCTGAAACACATCTCTCAGGTGTTTCTCGAAAAAAGTAACGAAGGTTCGCGGGGTTCATGACAAAATTATCGGGGGCCATCGGGGGCTCTGCGGTTATCCATCCTGCGCCGTCATGAGAGCGTAAAAAGACGCCGACCGTCCCCTCCCGGCGCCGATACAGGCAACACTGAGTAACCGCGTCTCCTGGAGCACATCGAAGTGTCGCGTCAGTCGGCTATCTTCAGCACGTCTCTCGAAAGAAATTCACCTCTCCGCGCGCGGCGGCGAACGGCGCCCCGGTTCGCCGGCGCTGGCGGAGAGCGAGTTCCGTTTCCGCGCGAGCCAACCCCCTGGCGCGGTTCCCACGTCCGCGATTTCAACAGCAGGCATCTAAGGCAAGACCGCAAGGACCCGGGGCCCCGGGGCCCCAGGGCCGGCGCGGTGTCCTTTGTCGCAGTGCTTTCGCGTGCTCCGCGAATAGCCGCGCTTATGCCGGCGGGCGGCATAACGATATGACGGCCGCATATTTTACGTATAAAAGTCGCGGCGGCCGCTTGCGGATTCCTGCGCGGGGGCCCCGGCGGGATGTAAATCAACGCGGGGCCCCGCGCGATGACATCCGGTGACGCAAGGGCTGAAGGGGCCCCGCCGAGGTTTCCGACCGCCGCGCCGAGTCAGGTACGCCTCTCCGCCGGGCCGCCCGCATTATTATATACGAGGCGGACGTGGACACGAGAGAGAGAGAGAGAGAGAGAGAGAGAGAAGTCCGCATACCGTCCTAATATGCCGGTCTACTGTGCGCGCCTTTGTCAGCTCGCTGAGCCTTTGTCGTTGAGGACAGCCGACTGACTCTATATTACGTCGCGATGTAACGCGCGCAACCGGAATGTCACGTGTTTCTCCGCTGCGCCGCGCTGGCCGCCGCTCGCTCTCGTCCTGCGGATTCTCGGCCTTGAGGCCGGCCGAACGGCCGATCTCATTTTTGAGAGCGCGCGCTGCCCGCCGCGTGCGCGAGTCGCTCGAAGTAACGTGGGAGCCAAGATCTGGAAAAACGCGATTTCGTGTTTTCATCCGACGAGAATTTGCGCCGACTTTTTTGCGCTGACGAGATAAGATTACGCCAACAACGCGTAATCGCGGCCGCCGTTTAATCGCGCTTCGGCAATTTTGCTCGGGACGGGGCGTGCGTTTGCGAACGTCCTTGTATTTGCTAATCTCGCGAGGGGATTTCTATGTCGCGTCGCGTTGAATTATTCGTGGCGCCTCGCAAATTATATCCAACACGTACACGCGCGCGTGTATACGTGTAGCGCGCGTACAGTTAATTATCCAAAGCGCCCGGGGAACGATTCGCTTCATCTCTCGGCTTCGGCCGTTTGATCATAGGAAACGAGCTGGCGGTTTGCACGAATTGCTTCATCTCGAGGAGCTCGCCGCAACTTTCGCGGAATTAATTCAACATTTTGGAATTACCCCGTGCGCGGCTGGAGCGCGTGCGTTTGTCTTTAGAGCCGTCTCAAAGATAGAGCTCTCTCTCTCTCTCTCTCTCTCTCTCATTCTCTCTCTCTCTCTCTCTCTCTCTCTCTCTCTCTCTCTGCCGCCTCTCACCGTTGGCAGCCGGCTTTATGCGTGACGGCGCGACGGTCGAATTCTAACGAGTCGAATCAAAAAGTCGAATCTCCCCGAGATCGGCTCGGCCTCGGCCGGGCGCGGATGACAAAAATGGCGGGGCGGCGATAAATTTATAGAGCGGGTAGCTTCGCGTACCTCATACGGCGACGATCGTTAATGGCTGTCTCCTTATGAGGAGGCGGTTCTCGTTGTGGATGCAAACAGATTGTCGGTAATTTTCAATTGTTTCCTTGCGCAGGCCTCGCAAAAACTGTCTCGCCTTCGAGAGACGAGAAAGGGAAGTGGGATCGACGAGGCGGCGTCGATACTCGATATCGACCTCCCAATCGAGCGCTCTCTCTCTCTCTCTCTCTCTCTCTCTCTCTCTCTCTCTCTCCTTCTCAGATAACTATCTTGTACGCGACGTTTATGACAATGTTGCGAGCGCGCGAGAGAGAGAGAGAGAGAGAGAGAGGGAGAGAGGAGAGAAGCCACACCGAAATGCAAAGAGAGACTGTGAATTCCGCGCACGCCGAAACATTGATATTTGTGTGTAGATTCATGACAAATGGTCGTGAGAAATTCACTCGAGATTAATCAAAGACGCGACTAATTGGCAAGGACGGGGCGACGTTAGCACGCAACGCGCATCGATTTCCCTGAGAGATCGCCCACGCGTTCGACGCGCCGCGCCGCCGAGTATAATTTTCCAGCTGCGCGCGCGCGTCGCACGCTCCACGCGATAATTACTTCCGACTCGGGCGACGTCATCAAGCGCCGATCGTCACGACTGATTTGCCGCTACAATTCTGGCAACCCTTTCATCTATACCCGGCGACGTTTTATTCTTCCGCCAGTCGGAACCATCGGCAATCATTGACACTGGACCCGCCACCCCATCGCCCTCCCTTCCTCCCTCTCTCTCTCTCTCTCTCTCTCTCTCTCCCCCTCACCCTCCCTATCTCTCGCTCTCTCTCTCTCTCTCTCTCTCTATCTCTCTCTCTCTCCCTCCCTCTGCCCCCCTCTTCCCCTTTCCCTCTCGTAATTATTATTCCGCCCCTATATTGCGCGAGGAGATGCACGGCCGAGCAAACGTAACGTAACGTACCGAAACGGGGACGAGGCGAAACGAAACGAAACGGAACGAAACGAGCGACAGTGCTGCTCGTACCTATCTTCTCTATATACCGAAACGTCCTGCCCTCCACAGTGCCGCGCGCTTCGTACCCGCCTGTCCCCTTTCAAGCCACCCTCTCACGCTCTCTCCCTCTCCCTCGCCCTCACTCTCCCGCTCGCTCTCCCGCTGGCTCTCTCTCTCTCTCTCTCTCTCTCTCTCTCTCTCTCTCTCTCTCGCTCTCTCTCTCTCTCTCTCTCATTCTCTCACTCTCGCCCCCTCCCCCTCCTCGCCCCGTTCAATTCGACTCCCCTCCCCCGCCCCATCGGTTCCACCTTCCCGATGGCAATCAATAACTTTGAAATGGCAGCGACGTTTCGGGGAAAAAACAAATTCAGCAGGTTGCTTGATTGGAAAAAAACCAGCCCCCTCCTCCGCCGCTGCCTACTACTCCCCCAACCATCCACCCGACCGACCGACCGACCGACCGACCGGCCACCCAACACCACCCTCTCCCAACTCCCCCAGCCAACCACCCTGTGCTCGCTCTTTTCGGCATCCATCGACACAACCGGGAAACCCCCGGCGCTCGCGCTCCCGTTCTCTCTCTCTCTCTCTCCCTTCCTCCCTCTTTCTCTCTCTCTCTCTCTCTCTCTCGCACGCGCACGTCCCCCGCATCGCTATGCGTAACCAGTCCCAGTCCAACCCAGTCGGACTCGAAACGCACGGACCTCGTGACTTGCTCGTTTCTCGCCTGCCAGCCGAGCGCGCTCCCTGCCCTGCCTCCTCTCCCTTTCGACCCTCTCGCCGGCCACTTCCCTCGTCACCCTCCCCCCAGCCCTTCATTCGCCCCCGTCTCTCTTCACCTTCAGTTTCGCCAGTTTCACCGGCACAGGTCGTGATGGAAAATCGTACACATCGTCCATCGAGTCTATATGCGCGTTTCTATGTGACGAGAGATACAGAGAGGAAGATAGAGCGGGGAAGAGAGAGAGAGAGAGAGAGAGAGAGAGAGAGAGAGAGAGAGAGAGAGAGAGAGAGAAAGAGAGGAGGCTCTGCGCCGAATAGAATTGGGCATTCGTCCACGCGGTCGCCGCCGCCGCCCTATTGCTGCCGTTTTATTTCCAATTTCGACCTTCCAGTGCGGGTTGCGGCTGCTTCCCGGCTGGGTCTGTGAATGGGCAATGACGAGGGTAAAGGGTGGTAGCAGCAGCAGCAGCAGCAGCAGCAGCAGCGGCGGCGGCGGCGGCGACGGCGGCGGCGGCGGCGGCGGCGGCGGCGGTGGCGGCGGAGGTGATCGGTGCTGAGCGGCGCGTCGCGACGCGCCGCGCCGAGCCGAACACAATCGCGACTATCTCGGCCGCGCCGATGACGCATTGTTTAAGAATTAATAGGAGAGGAGCGGCCAATCCCTCCGAATGCGCGGGAGGAACGACGGCGCGCGCGGCTGCATCGCGGCCTTTCTTCCCCGTAACGCGCGATTCCCGGTTGGTCGACGTTTGTTAAGTTTTTTTCTCCCTTTTCCCGGCGTTCTCTGTTGTCGCGATTTATTCGTCCCTACCGACGCGCGCGATGTTCTCCGTCTCCGCGAATTCCGGGGAAAATCCGCTCCAATGGATCTCGCTGGCCTCGCTCGTGCCTCGCAACACGCTCCGACTCGCGAGAGGAGCTATCCATTTTCATTCACGCTCGATAACTGTCCGCGCGCCCTGACGGTTCCTATGAAGTGCCGCGGACAACAGCGAACCCAAACCCGAACCCGAACCCATGAAAGTTGTCTTCAAGAGACACGCAGAGTCATCAAGGTCATCCCGAGACTCTATTTGCATAATGATATACTTGATATGATAAGGTAAATGTCCCACTAACTGGACGTTTACTAAGCATAGATCGTCATAAAAAATACAATATATAATATTAAGAATAGTTTTGATGTAAATATCTGCATTTATTCGAAAACGCAAGATTTCCTTAAGTAGAGAAAAATAATTTAAAGCAATGTATATATCTATTATTAATGAAATATCTACACAAGTAATGAAGCGCATTAATATAACCAGTGATACTATCGCATAATTGAAATAGGTTATGGCCCAATGTTCGGATATAATTTGTCCCAGTGTCTGGTCGCAACGAGGAAATTAGTGTGTAGTAACAGGAAATTATATAAATATAGATATGCTATCTCTGAATGAATTTATCAAGAATTGACCATTATTTTGCCAAACCATAGATGCATACTTATTTAATTAATTTTTATTTTAATATAAATGTATCAAATTGGGTATATTTTTGTCCAACTAATCGTCAAATATTGGAGTTTTTTTTACAATAATTATTACTTTCATTTATTATTGTTAAAATAAACAGTAAATTTTTTTCTTCAAAGTGATCGGATACTGGGACTGGGTGTCCAGCTGTCAGGGCGTTTACCTTATTGTCTCCCGGAAAATTAAATTCTCCTTCAAGATTTCTATACGGAGAAAAATGTCTGGTCGAGTGAAGAAATTTTCTATCCGGAACACGAACGATGTTGAAGAAATTCCGATTTAACTTGTTAGAATACAGCCTAAATTCTATCAAGATTTCTGTTTAACTCGAAACAAAATCCTGGTCTTTTCGAGTGGTTCAAACTTCAGCAGAAAATTGCTTCACTTTTCTTCCGGACACTTTTCTTCGTGCAAACTGCTTTATCAAAGCGTCGTGTAAGCGAAGAGAAATCATACAATTGATACACAACATGTATTGTCTTCCTGCCAATTCTCTCTTTGCGTGCTTTCTGCCGCAACACCGCTCGTGAGAAATCATATCGTTTAATCGGCTAAGAAGGGTTCAATCGGACGCGCCGCGCACGCCGAGCCGGGCCGGGCCGGGCCGGGCCGGGCCGGCGAACTCGCTATAAACTTTCGCGGCCGTTGTAGGTGGAGGATATCAATTTCCGCGGCAGTGCGACCCGCCGATATTGCCGACCACCATAAAACGATTATTGTCGCCGAATGTATACGGTTATGGCGCCGTTATAACCTAGCCGGACTTGCAGCGCGCCTCGCGATGGACACGGCTAAGGCTAACTTTACGCCCGACACTTTACACATTGTGCGCCTGCACGGCGACGTTTATTACGACAACTTCTACGCGCAAAAACGATTTACCGTTATTTATATTCGCTCGTGAAATTAATATTTACGCGACTCGCGGCACGGCCCGGCACGGCACGGCCCGGCTCGGCTCGACCCGGCGCGATGCGACGCGCCGCGCGGTGCCACGGTGAGGTGAATTTAAATTACGGCATCGTAATTGGATCGTAACACCGGGCCCCGTTACTGCGTTAAGCGCCATCGAAATGAAACTTAACTGAGTGCAAATAGAAAAGTGATTACGTAAAGAAGACTCGATAGTTATAACCGAGTGACGCGATTATTTCCTAAGTGCTCTCTCTCTCTCTCTTCTCCCCTCCCCTAATCTTCCCTCACAGAAGAGAAGAGGGGAGGCACACGAAGAATTCATATCATCGTCCTCGATATCAGGACTCCCGCCTCGACGGGGAGAAAGAGTTGGCGGGAGGAGATAAGTGCAACAACGTTTAATCATCGGTCGCAACAAGGCGGTATCGAGGACGCGCGGCGCATGGAATTCCCTTCGCCGTCGTACGGATACCTCAATCTTGCCTGCGCATTGAAACATGCGGGGGTGATTCAAATACAATTTCAGGAGAGATACCGACGACGACGATATCGATCCGTAATCCTGCCGCCAATTAGACTCGTGCCCGCGCGCGCGCGTTCTCTCTCTCTCTCTCTCTCTCTTCCGCCTCCTTTCTCTCTCGAATCCGCGCAAAGGATATCGCTATTCCATTCATCCGATACGCTGGCAATAATCTGCGTGTGTACATCGGAGATGACGCGAGCGAGGGTAATAAGACGCGGAGCGCCCGATGCAATCTGGAAAGCAGGGCGAGCGCGGAAGTAGTTGCTTTGCGTCACGCATATCCGCCAGACGCGTGCACGCGCAACTGCCGCCTCCTCCCTCCCTCCTCTTCAGACGCTCGCTGCTCGATCTCTCGATTTAAGAAAAAATAAGGAAGCGCGCCTCGTCCGCGGTAAAATTTTAATCGCGTAGAGATCGCGCCGAGTCGAACGACAGGGGGAAATCGAGAGCGAGAGCGAAAGAGAGAGAGAGGGAGAGAGAGAGAGAGAGAGGGAGAGAGAGAGAGACGGGAAGAGGGAGAGGGAGAGGGAGAAAGAGAGAGAGAGAGAGAGCTCCGGTTAATTTCCGCGGCGAAGCCAAGCTCATTCGTTTGAAAAGCGCTCGCGCGTTAATTACGATTGCATAACCATTATTTTCCGCGGGATATCCCAGCGGGTCGGATACCTTCGATCGTGTTATGCGCGCCATTTTGCAAATGCAGTACATCCCGAGCAGAACGAGCCCGGGGTTAGCCCGGGGCGAAGGCCGTGACTTTTCGCAAAATTGCATAGCGCTCGTTTTATTGATCCACAGCCGCAAGCGCGATAAGGTAGCCTGTTATTAGTTTTTGGAGATATAAGATTACGTCTCTCCCTCTCTCCGATCCGGCGATTATTAAGGCGTCCCATTACTCCGTCTAATTATCACCTGCCATCATCGGGGCGACCCCGTCGCGCGGCGCTGCGTTACGTAACGCCCGAGGTGCTCTTTAATTTTCCGAATAACGAGAAATATCGATTCGACGGGCTCTCCGCGAAACGTTTTATTCTCTATATTATAACTGGTTTCTCATCGGACTGCGAGACGAGATGTAAAAATGCGTGTCGTGCGGAGGGAACGCAACGCTCTTCAGCGCGCCGCGGCGTGAGAAATAATTAAAAAGTCGCTCACGTTGGACAAATATACACGCTCGAGTCTCCAAATATCGGCGAGACCGAGAGGCGATAATAACGAGACAGAGAGCCGGGGCCCCTAAGCGCGCCTCCTCTGGCGCCCCCTTCTGGCCTGTCGTATAAATTAAAATTTAATTCCTTCCCCAAATGAAATCCATTCTTCAGGAATTCTCCGGCATAAGATATTATTCGTGCACCATCTACGAGGATACGGTACAAGCAATCTCGCTAATGGACTGTGCGTTTCTCCCCCCTTCGAATTCTTCCTCCGCCCATCTCCAAGAATATTCGCATGACTCGCCTGATTTTATTAAAACTAATAAATTTCCCTCCGGCACGGCGCTCCGATGCACATTACGCTCTTATCGATCGATGCCGCGCTTTCCGAAAAATCCCGCCGGCCGAGTCGAAATCGACGCGGGGCCCGTCTCTCAGCGGCGCGGCGAGTGACGGCTTCGTATATTGGAATGTTCCTATGTTTCTATTTCCTTTTCATTTGTATTTCTTCCCTCCCTTTTACGAACATGTCGGTCGCTGCGGAATTTTCATGTGATCCTTTCCGATCGAAAACTCTTGCAATTGTCATCTTTACAAGGCAACGAGTATCTGTATTCTTTCCTGAATAGTAATAAATATTTTCACACGAAATTCTCAACTGTCGTTTGTCAATTGTCGTTTCGCAGTCATTATGCAATGACTCGTAGTAGCTCGCATTTCCGCCGTGAAAATCTACAAATACGCGCAAACAGAAGAATGGCCGAGAGAAATGATTGGAGTCACGCGCGATCGTCCGCGGGACTATTACGCGCTCGCCGTGCCTTCCTCTATTGACCGCTATCTCTCCGTCGTCGTCGTCGTCGTCGTCGTCGTCGTCGTCGTCGTCGTCGTCGTCTGGCTTTGAATCGTCTCACACTATCGCCGTCGAAGCCTCACCCTTGCGGCCCGTCTATACTTCGCCGCCACCAGCCGACCCCCCGTAACTCAGGGTCGCGACCCTGGCGTGTTCGGCGCGGGGTGATGAACCCTCGGGCTACCTTATTTACACTCGCCCATATCGCCGAGCAAACGCACCCCGCTCATAAGTGAGCACGTCACTCGCCGCGAGATTTCGATCACGCGTGAAAACATGTCGCGTCGGCGACCGCGCGACTCGCGTTTGCGCACTTTTGCCTCGGTTCGCTGTTCGGCGATCGCTCGTTTATTAAACTAAAACACCACGTGTCCCGTCACTCTGCCCCTCCCCCTTCGCCCTTGTGAAAGAATGTCAAACACCGCGGAATTTCTTGCACGCGTATGAAAGAAACTCCCCCTTCTCTCTCTCTCTCTCTCTCTCTTGCTCTCTTTCCCACCCTCTCTCTTCAAGAACCGACAAATCCTTTGTTCCCCCGGCTTTGCCCCGCCGTCGACAATGTCCGAGTCACGCGGCAAATTTTCATTACTCATCACGGTCGCGTTCGCCCGCCGGTTCCGAGGGGGATGAAGCCACTGACGTCAGTTTCTTAATTGAAACTACGATCTGCCCTGGCTGCGCGCGAGACCTTAAGGATATCGTAAAGTCTACGAAATAGAACGGGAGCCGGGATGACGGGACTGGAAGTATGAGCGGAGGCGAGACCAAAGACGAAATCGACTGGTGCGCGCGACAGAGACGGAGAGACCCCCGGCGGCGGAGGGCGAAGGACGAAGAAGAGAGAGAGAGAGAGAGAGAGAGAGAGAGAGAGAGAGAGAGAGAGAGAGAGAGAGAGAGAGAGAGAGAGAGAGAGAGAGAGAGAGAGAGAGAGAGAGAGAGAGTAGAGAGAGAGAAAGCGGAAGCGAGATTGCCTTTAATCCAGCGAGATTTAATACGAGCGACAAATTTTGCCGGAGAATTAATTGAATGCTGCCGTCGGGATTGGCGCTGCGCAGATTATTGTATGCCGGTTTAACAACCCGGGGCTCGACATTATGTCCCGGCTCTTCTTCAGCAAGCCCCGAACCCTTGGCCGGGGTTATATCGTCATCGTCATCCCTCTTTCGGACCGCCACTCCCGCCGGGTTCCGGTCCACGATCGTTCAACTATCTCCGCCGCGTCGTGGATTTAATTCTAATCGCTGGATTAAGCCGACGCGCGAGACGAGAATTTCGCGTAGACGCCATGGCCGTTCGAATCGTCATATCTTTCCGGCTGAGGTGAGTCTGTGCATCGTCGTTGTGTGTTTGTGCGCTTTTCTCGGTTTAACCAATACAAACCGCGTGGCGCGCATCTCTCTCGATGACGCGAAAAATAAAGCGACGATTGTACGTATGATTGTACGGCGAGGTAATTAAATAAAAATCTACGTTCGAACCGTGCAGTCGGAAGGGGGGAGAGGATGGAATAAGCACGATCTGCGGAATTGCACATGTCCCGGTGGCACGTCGTATCACCGACGCAAAGGAGCAAGAAAAAGCCTGCGAGGCGGCGAGAGAGAGAGAGAGAGAGAGAGAGAGAGAGAGAGAGAGAGAGAAAGGATCTACTCGAGCCTGACAGTCATAATTGAATCCAATCTTCCGTAAAATGGGGTAGCACTGATATTTTTGAATTGAATAAAGGGGAATCATTAGGATGAGAAACGCCCCGGGCGGCGGGTTAAGAGGATGAGAAAGACGGACGGCGACTCCGCCGGAGGAGATCCTTGCGGAGAAGCGGGAAAGAGAAAAAAGATGATGGAGAGGAGCGGCGGGCGGGGCAGAGGAGACGAAGCGGGACGGAGATATAGGTAGAGTATAGAGAGCGACAACTGGAAGAGAGAGAGAGAGAGAGAGAGAGAGAGAGGGAGAGAGAGAGAGAGGAAGACAAAGAGAGAGAAGGAAAGAGAAAAAGAGAGAGAGAGAGGGAGAGAGTCGGAGCCGCGTATAATGGCCGGCGATAATCCTGTCGCGCGGATTAATTCGCAAATATTTCAATCTCGCGACATAAAGGGATGTAAATTACATTTTTGGTCGAACGCTCCCGGAGGGTACGGCAACGGTGTTTCAGTCTGCTCGCGCGCGCGGAGATAGACCCGTGGAGTGCGGCGAGCGGGATAATCGTTTTATTAACCAAATAAAATCGATGATTGAATGAGGATAATCGCGTTCGCGGACCCTCGAATTCTACGGCCTCGCGCGCAATCCCCCGGGGAGAGGATTCGCCTTATTGACACAGATGTCACCGTTGGATCATTTTGTCGTAGTTAGCAGCGTGAAATTTTCCCGGATTGAATTTGCGCCCCTCTCCTCCCCCCCCCCGCCCCGCCGCGCCGACGCCCGGAGCCGCGCGTACACGCACTCGAGTCCTTTTTTTTCTTCTGAACGAAAAACGCGGGAGGGAGAGAGAGAGAGAGAGAGAGAGAGACAACACGTGCGCACCACTGAGTATTTTTACGACCTCGTTAAAGCACTGCCGAATGTCCTGCCGCCTTCCGCACTCCCGAGGACACCGACGGATGTCGAGGCGAGAGACGTAAGCACACACAGGTGATTAGAAACGGCCATGGCGGCGAGCGGTGATTTACGTCACATCGAGGAGCGCAGCCCGGGACAGCCCCGGCCCCGGCCGCGCGCGCGGATGTCGCTAATGCTTCCTGGGAGAGGAAACCGTGTCGAACCGGGTCGGCAACGGGACGCGATTGAGTCGCGATGTACACGCGCCGTCGCGAGGGGCGAGCAAGCGGATGGGGACGACTTTCCGAGATTTTCCCGAAGAATTCACGAGCGCGCTTCTCCCACCGGGAGGGGGAGGGGGGCGAGTCATCCGCTGTCGTCCTTGTCTCATTATCCTCAACAATTTATCGCGCGCGAGACAGGACGAACAAAAATGATTAGCAGATACCTCGGCGAGGAAGATCGAGGAAGTCGCGAGCTCTCGCTCGGAATGGAATGTTCGCCAGACGGCGGAAGCGAGTCCAAGACGGACGCGGCGCAGAGCCGGAGAGCAAAGCAAACATAAGCCCGATCAAACATAGAGAGAGAACGGCGTGCGCGCAAGTATGATTTATTATCGCCGGCGGTGATAACGGGCGACCTCGCGGAGCCGCGGAGCGCGTCGCGCGCGACGTAACGGTAACGACGTGTATCTCGGCAGAACGCGATCCGGTGTGCGCTTCTGTTATTGTTCCTCGTACAATGTACGCGGAGTGACCGTGGCGCGCGCGTGTGGCTCGCGCGTGTACACACAAAGCGGCGCGATGGGGCCGCTGCGGACTGCAGTTACGAATGTAGGAAAGGGCGCGAGGGTCGGGGGTTGCACGTGGCGGGGCCGCCTCTGTGTTTTGACAGCACGTCGACGCGACATTTCCGCCGACTTCGGCGCGGAAGCGCCAACTTCCGAAGAGATTTATCGCGGGGACACGTGAGCGTGAAGGACGATAATTGTCGTCAGCTCGGTCGGAGGAGTATGCCGAGGAGAGCCGGAGGAGAAGCGTCTCCTTCCTCCCTTCGGCGGCCGCTTCGGTACCGGCGAGCTGAAGCTGGGGGATTGAGTCTTTCAGGTCTCGGGGATATTTTGGAAAATGACTCTTTTCACGGAGCACATCAAGATCCTTATCGGCTTATCGACACCTGCCAACATTGTAGACGCCTTACGGCTAAATAGATTCCACCGAGCAAGACAGTGAAACCTTGCTGCGATTAAGCCGTATAATACGCGCTATAATGTGGAACCTGCGAACTACGATGA
Organism: Harpegnathos saltator; assembly: GCF_003227715.2. Taxonomy (NCBI): domain Eukaryota; kingdom Metazoa; phylum Arthropoda; class Insecta; order Hymenoptera; family Formicidae; genus Harpegnathos; species Harpegnathos saltator. Next base: position 199,388 of record NW_020230524.1, on the reverse strand, counting down.
GGAAAGGATGTCTCGCGCGACCATTTGCGGCGACTTTCTCGTGACGAAAAGTCAGCCGTCGCGGACACTCGAACGTCTTCAAACGCTCACTCGTCTTATGCGCGCGTGAAAAACAATAAAGTAAACGTTCCAATACCCAACCACTTTGAAAAAAAGTATTTACTATTTATTTTAACAATAATTAATAAAAGCAATAATTATTGTAAAAAGAAACTCCAATATTTGACGATTAGTTGGAAAAAAATATGCCCAATTGGATACTTTTGTGTTAAGATAAAAACTAATTAAATAAGTATGCACTTATAGTTTGGCAAAATAACGGTTAAAAATAAATTCATTAAGAGATAGCATTTATATTTATATTATTTCACGTTAGCACATACTAATTTTCTAATTGTCAGACAAATTGGGACAAATCATATCCGAACATTGGGCCATAACCTATTTCAACTGTCCGGTCCATGATACATTAATGCGCTTTATTACTTGTGTAAATATTTCATTAATAATAGATATATACACTGATTTAAATTATTTTTCTCCACTTGAGGGTATCTTAAGTTTTCGAATAAATATTTATATCAAAACTATTCTTGATATTATATATTGTATTTTTTGTGACAACCTACACTTAAACATCCGGTTACTGACATTTATCTTAAGGAGGGTCAGATTGCTGAAAAATTATTTTTGATAATATCTTGTGACGAACTGAATAAATATGCAAGAATGAAAATTTTAGGTATAGTTATACAACATATGAAGAGTAGAGAAATTTTGTGTATTAACAAATACTCGTATAAATATACGATATATATAGCTGAAATGTACTCTCCTTTTTTTCAAGTTATCGTTTTTGCAGTAATATCTCGGCTTTCAGTGGTCCGATCAGAGCGAATTTTAACTAGAAATCTTGAGGAGGCTTATCATTATCCGGTGAACTACTAGAAAAAAAAATCGAACAAAATTAACAAATTGGCAGCTATTATTAGGAAAAATTTCAAATTTTTCAGTTCTTTTACAATAAAAAATTTAATATCTCGAAGTGAAATATTTTGACGCAGTTGTCTATGGTTCGCCTAAGAGCCACATCAACAAATATTATTGCTTTAAAATTCCAAATCGACACGAAGCTCAGTTTCGGAGAAATCACTGCAAAAAGTTGAACAATAAAATTTCGAGAAGAACGCGTTTAAAATTTAAGTGGACGTATATTTATATGAGTATTTGTTTAAAGATAAAATTTTTCTACTCTTCATATGTTATATAAATATATGTAAAATTTTCATTCTTGCACTTCTTTATTCAGTTCGTCACAAAATCATTATCAAAAACAAGCATGATTTTTCAGACCCTCCAGTCCCCTTAACGATCGTTGCGTTGCCGAACACATCGCGACAAACAAGCAACGAGCGATGGAGAGACGCGCGGAAATTGTCTCATAGGACTACGGACGACGGCGGTGCACCAGGAGAGAGGAGAAGATGTCTCAGCCCCCCCTCCCCCCTGTATGCCAGCCATATGTGGTTCTCCAAAAATACGTAATGCTAATAGTAAAATTGATGGTCACATCGGAGCCGCGGCGCATCCTAATTCGTGTGTGCCCGCGTCCTCTGTGAAATATATACCGAGTGTCCTGCGTGGAGAGGCAGCTGTTACGCGCGACGGTGACTTACAATTCACATCTGCTGCGCCGAAGAGACGCGCGCGCGCGCGCGACGAGCCACCATGTCGCGAGATATTAGAAATATTAGCGGGCTGCGCGCGTTCTTTCACGTATCTCGCGCATTCCCGCCGTCGCGCGTCCGAGACAGCCGACACGCGTCGCTGGGTAATCGGCTCACCTCTCGAAACTCGCCGCGATGGTATGACCACTCGCAGGCACGACGGCGCGCAGGAGCGACGACAGGACGAAATTCAGACATCGACTCGCTCTCGCGCGTTCGCGCGAGCCTCACCTTCGCGTCCGCGAGAAACACCAAATGCACTCGTCTCTCCCGCTCGCACGCGCACCTCGGCGGATCGAAGTGTAGGAAAGAGAGGGGGGAAGAACGAAAAAAGAGAGATATGTTGACCCCTATAAGTGCTCGCATAGGCCTATAAACATACGTATATACGCCGCACGTGTGCGTCGACGCGCTTGTATATTAACGCATTCAAATGCGCGCGCGCACGTATCCGCCTGTTCATGTATGTATGTTATTCAGGAGTGGATATTATACATCCCTCCATGTGAGAAGATGCGGGCGAGTGACAACCATATGCATCGCGTTGAATCCGTAATATCGCAATATGTGAATATGTCGGCCTTCGTCTTCGGTGGAGAAAAAAAAAAAAATGGGAGGTCTCGAGAGCCCCGCCGAGCGACTCCCCGATCGACGAGATCCGCTCGATCTTCTATTTTTCCTTCGACGTTTCTTCGCGGCCAAGTGAGGAACGCGATCGAGATAATCGAGCGCGATTTTCACCTCTCCGCGCCGTGAGAGATCGTTAGCCGGCCGAGAGTTACACTCGCGGACATTCGTTAAAGCGTTAGGAGCGATGCGTCGCGCTTTGCATTTCAGCGTCGCGCGCGTCGCGTAAAATGAAATTTAAAATGAAGCGCCCTGTCGGCGCCGAGCCGCTGTTTCGTAAGCGGCCGGTATATCGCCTATGACGCGAATAGAATTGTAGAAGCTTTTAATGGATACATTATATATTCCTGCGCGTGCGGGTCAAAGAGTAAAGCCGGTTGTTTGGGCACCATGATCCTGCACGATATAGATCTTATAAATATAGATGATCCGATCATGAGAGAGCGTTAAAATCGGGACCGATTTTAGCATAAGAGGTGATTTTTAATAACCCATTTCGGTGACCCTCCCCCCGTGCGGTCGAGCGGCCACGACTCGCATCGTTGGAGGCAGGAAGAAGGGGGGGATCTCCGCTCGGCAGGCGGGAAAAAATCTGAAAACAGCCGAATTAGTTTTGCTGATTCCGATGTGACGTAACGCAACTTCATCCGAGCGCGCACGAAGAAAAAGAGAGAAAGACAAACAGACAGACAGACAGACAGACAGACAGACAGACAGACAGACACACGCACGCAGCAAGGGAGCGAGAGAAAGAGAAAGACGGGCGGCGAGAAAGTCACACGTATATGTCGCGTAAAAATCAATTTATCGGCTTGCGATCTCGGCTTGCATTGTTCTCGGCGCGCGAGCGCGGAAACGCGCGAATCTGCTCGGTGAGGGAAAAAGAAGAGAAAAGATGGAGCCCATGACGTGAGGCCGCTTTTACGCGCGCGGAGGTGCGCGAAGATGCTGGGCCGCGCGCGCGCACGAGGAAAAGCCCGAGAGGCCGAGCCTCTGATTGGCAATCCCGGTCGAGAACGGTGAAAATAGTGCGAAGGCTCGCAAGCGAGCAAGGTACCTCTCGGCGCGGAGGGCTGCGCGCTTTCCACAATTAGTAGCTATACCGATAAGTGGCATTCTCTCTCGTGTGCCTACTTGCGTGCGCCGCGCCGTCGAGCGAGATGCCTTCGGCCGCTGTCCCGCGCTCATACGTGCGCTCGTACGTGCGTGCGTGCGTGCGTGCGTGCATGCGTGCGTACGCAAGTACGACGCGCGGTACGTACACGTACACACGTTGGCGCAGAGCCGCGCGCGCGAGCACACCCACACATGTTAAGTCGTGTCGAAGCTCGGACGGTTTACAAGTATAATGAGTCTTGCGCGCCGCATAACATTACATCGTTGCTTGCTCGGGATATAGATTAACTGTTTACACGGACAGCGCGCGGAATGGAGGAGCCGGCCGATTGCCATTGTGGAGAGATGTTGCATAATATATATATAGAGACGCTCGATACGGAGAGTACGTATATTGTCACGGCGCGGAGATCTACGAGCTGGTTACACTCGCCGTTCTCGTGCGCGCTCGTGTTATAGGCAATCTTTTGGGATTTCGCATTTGTCGCTTTGACTCGGCAGAGAGAGAGAGAGAGAGAGAGACTCGGCGTATCGCGCGAGTTCACCGACTCTGCGCGACCGCGTTGGAGCTGCGCTCGACTGCGACAGCGAATATTAGCGGGGCTTGTTAATTTTAATTTTGTCGGCATTGTTTAGCGCGTTTCTGCAATCGATATTACGTTTCATACGCGGATTATTGCTTTCACGTTGCGTATACTTGCGTCACTTTTCGCGCTGTATGTACTCGTTGCGTTAAGCACATTTGTGTCATGTTCGTGTGTATGTGTGTGTGTGTGTGCAGATGCGCGTGTGTTCTCTCTCTCTCTCTCTCTCTCTCTTCGTTTTTTTTTGCTTTTGAATATCTTTTCTTTCCGCGCTAACCGGCAGAAGCGCTGCTACAAATGGATGTAAATCGAAGCGGTTTCGATACGGGTACGTATCGGGTGTTCACTTTTCGAACATGCGCATAATTTCAGATCGGATTTTTGGCGGCGCCGCCAGCGCGCCGCGGCTAGACTCGACGCGCGTTTTCCGCTGGATTTCGCGACATCGTTTCTCTTCCGACAACTCGCGCGCTCGCGCGCGCGCACTTGCGCGTCCTTTGTCGATGTGCGTTCGCGGGACTCGTAAAGCACACCGTGTAGAGGCCCCGTCAAAGCGCGTCTCGCGCAAAAAGCGCCGATAGACCTTATCGTTTCAATCACCGATAACGCCCGCTATAAAAAGATGCCGCGCTTCAGCGAGCCATTGAAAGCTCATATGGATAACATGAAAGAAAGGTTGAGTTAAGTGGATTGGTCGGACGCACGGCGCTCGGTGAGTGTTTCGGCTTATGGATATTCCCCTACGCACGCATACACATACGCGCACACACACACGTATATGCGCGCGCGCGCGCGCATACACATAGCACGCGCAAAAAGCTTCGTATTTAATTCAACCGATCTGGGGAAAATAGAAAAATTTCGATTACGCGCGGACGTTCGTATATCGATTTACGCGCAGATTTTTACAACGTACCTTGCTAACGTTATTTTTCAACGCTGTAAATAAAATGGCCTGTCAAAGTCTGATTCGAATCTCGGTTTCAGCTGTACTTCGCTCAGAGCTTTCGGGTTGGAATTAAAATTTTCATTCGCGCCCTTCAAACACAATTTGTGTCCTCCGATATCCATGAACGATGTCCGAAAAATTGCGACACATTTCTAGAAAAAGAACGCGGTCCGACGTTCCCTTTAAAGAGTCTAATTCTTTAAAAATATCATTCACTCGCTCTAGATATCCCCGACATATTCAATTATATTCGTGTCTCGATCTGTTCGCGACCCGCTGCTGAAGTGAAAATTTACACGAATATCTACCTAATGCAAAATGCTCGAGAGAGCTTAATTGTTTTAAGCTTTCATACCGTAACAAATGCATTTAGTACGCGCCGCGCCGGCCACGCGGACAATTTTCCCGTTTTACTCAGTAAGGATACGTTAATACTTAAAAAGAAAAGTAATTTCAGAACATGCAAAATCATTTAAATTTTAGAGGATTTTACTCTTATATGTGGCTTCAACAGGATTCCACTAAAATTAAGAGGAAAATATTATAAACACGTTATTCTTAAAGTTAGGAGGATTATATGTTGTATGTATAATGCAAATCTTATTGATTTTGATATAAATTTCCTCATACACAGATTATTTAATCTTTTTTTAAGAGGATTATTATTTATTCTTACTGTACTCTATTCTTACTGGTTATACTGGTTAATTTAAAAGAATTATTATAATATACAGCGAAAAATAATATATATATAGATGTAGATTTCTGGCTCCAGTTCTACAATAAGTAGGCACGAATGAAACAAGATCATCATAGCAAATAAATTTCCAATGAAGCCGCAACAAAACAAAAAGTTTTGTTACGGCTTCATAGCTACAAAAATGTTCATTATAACCAATTGTATGAAATACAGTTAAAAGAAAGAATATATTATTGAACTTCTCGCAATAGATTATAAACTGTATTTGACCAAATATGAGTAAATTATCTTCGTTATATGTTACAGCAAGAAACATATCTTTTTTAAAAAGCGTTCCAAATATTCTGACCCATGAGAGCATATGAGCTTACTTTTTCGTTCATGGAGATGGATTTTTTCGTCTGGAGATAGAGCATGACTGAACAAAAGAAGCTGACATTCAAATCAACATATTCCTCTTCATATAAGAGAGAGAAAATTAATTGATATCCTCTCTTTTCAAGAGGAAACACCAATAGAATACTTTTCCTGGGTGTTATCATATTGTTGCGCTCACTCTCGCACTCGCACTTGCACTCAGGTAAATGAAAACACTCGCGTAAAAATAACAAGCTTTACTATTTACAGCGCAGTTCACTCAAGCTTTAAACAAGAATAATTCTCTGACCTACAATTCTCGCGTCTGTCTACGATGACAGCTTGCCGGAGACTCTCAGTCAGCTGTTGTTATTTTCTTCTTATCGATTTTCCGTCGTCCAGACAATCTTCGTTCAGTTATCAAAATCGGCATCAGATGCCTAAGACTCACGGACAACGGACGCCGCCACAAACCTTGTGGCCCCGGACACAACAATATAAATGTGCGGGATCATATAAATTTGCATACAAGCTCAGAGCGCACGCCAATCGCACTCGCGGCCAGAGTTTCGCGCAAATTGTCGCAGACGTTGCGTCGGATTTTCATCCGCGAGCTTCCGCGCGCTCTTCTTATAAACGCCGGTTAGCCGATAATAAAATTTGATAAATAAAACCCCGATATTAAAAATTGAGTTTTAATATACACATATACATATATACACACGCGCGGCGTGAACGGATCAAGAAAAAGTGCTCGGCGCTTAACGTGTTAATTAAGGATCCTGCTCACGCTCGAATTTAGCGTCACGCTGCGCGCAGAATCCCAGCGCGAGCCGCTTCTCGGAGCGGACGCGACCGAGCGCGCTCGCGCGCATTCGATTGGTTTTAATAAAATGCCGTGGCGAATGTCGCTGCACAATAATCGTAAAGGCACCTTGCAGCACCCGAGAGCTAACGCGCAAGGGTGGCTCACCCTCCGCGCGCACGTGCCCGCCACCCCACGCGTGCCATTTCTATTTCAGTGACGGGTGCGGTGGCTGAGAGGCAGAGGCGAAGGAAGAGACGCGGATAGAGAAGAAGAGCGAGCGAGAAGGAGAGAAAGAAAGAGAGAGGGAGAGAGAGAGAGAGAGAGAGAGAGAGAGAGAGAGAGAGAGCGAAGCGGGGGCAGCTTTGACAGTAGGGGCGGTTCGAAAAGGGTGCCGCGCACGATCCTATGCAGAGAGAACTGCTCCTATACATATAACGGATCTCCGCACGTGGACATTCTCAGCTTACCGAGACAAATCCGCGATCCTGCATGCATAAAGTATTAAGCTGTTGGAAATTTATGAAAATGCGCGGTAATTTTTCCAAGTCGAGCCCCGCCGCGACACCCTTTCCCACCGGCCCGATCGAGTGCGATCCGGTGGCTCTCGCTGCTCTCGTCCGCCGCGTAATCTCGCTTTATGTATGTTCCATGAAGAATCCGCCGGAACCGTTTCATTCGTCGCGGGGAATCGCAATCGCCGACGCAATGACAATGACTCCGGCGACCGACTCGGCGAGTATCGCCGCTCCATCGCGAAGAATCCTTGCGATCCTTGCCGGACGGGGCGAAGAAATCTTCTTCTTCTTCTCTTCGTTTCGCCCGGGAAGAAAGATGTCGCTCGATAAAATTTTACGTCCCAACGGTCCTCGGTTACTCCGAGACATCACGGAGATGTCACGCGCGCGCGCGCGCGCGCAATCGAGTATTTAATGACGTCGCGGGAGTAAGCAGTCTCGTCTCGTGCAAAGCAGTCGAAGGACGACGCCGGGCGACGGCGAAGGAGTTAATATCGGGCCGCGCGCGTGTGTGGACAAAGCGCTCGTGAGAAACGATCATTACGCGATCAGTTTATTTGGAATACCTTATCGCGGCTGTAAGCGAAACGCCCCCGTAACATATTTCATCCATCCAGCGCTCACTCTCGGCCCTTCTATGCTCGCCCCAATATTGAAACAGGAGTCGGATCTTAGCGCGCGGGCCCCGGGGGACGAGCGCGGACGCGTTTATATTCGCACTCTCTTTCACCCTCCGCGCCACACTCTCTAAAACGGGTTTGGGAAAAGGGCGCCGGTATCGACGCGGAGAGCCTCTTATCAAAATAATGGTTACATCTTCATAAATATTTGGCCGTTCGTTTTATTGGAGGTCCGCGACTGGAGGTCGGCGTATCGCTATGGAAATGAGCGGCTGAGAAACGGAGAGAGAGAGAGAGAGAGAGAGAGAGAGAGAGAGAGAGAGAGAAAGTGAGATTTCAGACGCACCCTGCGAGTCTGAGAAATCACGGAGGGGGAGAAAGGCTCGCGGTCCTCTGCCTTCATTTGTCGGGAAATTTGCCCTTCCCCCCTCCCCCCGCTGTCGCGCTTCGATCATTCGCGCGTCAAAGGAAATTTTCGAAAATCGCGTCGCACACGTGACGCACATCGGCGGGTCTGCTTTAAGGTTTTATCGCCTTGAACGACGCCGAAAAACGAAAAGGAAGGCGAGGAGACGCGTCTCGTGCAATCCCGAGATCCCGCTCCGTAGTGTCCTTACATGCGAATGCTCATACAGAGCGATCTATAAATTGGAATTAATCCGACAGTTAACAGTCTCCTCCCTCCCTCTCGCCCGATACGCCCAATCGCCATTAGCGTTTTGCGCACTTCCACTTGTATGCGTATAATAAATATTAACTACTCGCTCTCCCCCGTCGAATACACGCGAGACTCGACGGCCGAATTTCAATTACTCGCTCGCCGGGATAATTATTCAGCAACCGGTCGCTGTACTCTCAAAGTTCGCCCGGGAGTAATTCCGCTCGGGAAAGAAAATAAAGTCACACAGCGGCGGCAGTCGCTCAAAGTCGAGCGACTTCTCGCTCGTACGCGGCACGAATTCTCCACTGCGAAACGTCGAGCGAAGACATCTTCACTCGACATTCGACGGTACAAACCCGCCACCGCCACCGTGACAAATTCACTCGAATCGGCCGAGGCGTTCGTCCTGCGGATTAAGAATTCGCTGTGAGCGCGAGTCGCGCTCTGTTTTCTTTTTCTTCCCTTCACTTCCGCTTCCGATCTCAATTTTCACTCTCCCTTTCGTTTGGCGAGTGAGATTTTCCTCCACCGGGAAAATTACTCGAGAGCAATCTCCCTCCCTCTCTCGCCGTAGTATCTCCAAGTTTACACCGTCCCTCCCCACTAGACATCGACCCTGCGCGCGCCCACCGGAGAGAGTATCCTTTTTCCCGCTCGACGACGAGGAGCCGCACGGCCGAAGCCTCAGCGCGCGGCGACTTTTTGCCGTTTCACCACGACACCGGAGAGTCCTAGAGAGCGAGCGTGGGTGCCGCCGGGTGGCGCGCGCCGCGCGCTGTAAGCGCACACGGGTGTGTAAACATTTCAAATTAGTATTCAGATGCGCAGCTGTTGACTGCTCGACGGGCCGCTCGCTTTCGAGGGCTTCTGAGGCTTCGTTTAATTGTAAGAAGGCAGATGCCCTCCTGTTTCTTCTCTCCTCGCGTCCCCGCGCCGTCCGCGCGCGCCGCCTTCTCCGGCGCGGCTCCTCTCCACGCGAACGAGCGAGCATCGTCGCGCCCTTTTCTCACACAACCGAGCGAGTCCGCTCGCCCCTGTTCGCACTTTTCACCCTACCGGTTGACCGGTCTTCACGTATGGTTTCCTTCGGCGTGGCATCGGCGCGGCGCGGCGCGGCGCAGCGCGGCGCGATGACGCCGTCGGTGCCACGCACCCGGACGAAAATACGTGGACGCGCGCGAGGTATTTTCGCAGAGCACATGGACGGAGCACGACGCGTCCGTCAATGCCCGGGAATACGTTTACCGTATTCCAGCGTCGCAGTCTCTCCAGCGTGGTCATGCGTGGCCTGCACCTCCCGCGGAAATCCGTCCTCGCGTCTCAACGCGCCGATCGACATGTCCGTCGCCATGAAGCTTCCCGACCAGAAATCAAATACGGCAATTTTTTATGCCTGATATGGCAAGTCATAAGAAGGCATTTCGAGTGGTCCTTATCCGGTCGGAATGTGCCAATTGTCTTGCGATATTTCCCGGATTATATACCCTGACCAGCGATGACGAGCCATCATTTGGATGCCTGATTTGTTCCATCAGGTTTCTCGATTTCAGGCAATTTTATCGGGGCTTTATGCAGCAGTGCGTTTCACTCCTTATTACGTGCCGGATCCGATAAAGTTATGATCCGGGCCCTATTTGAAGTTTGGAAGCCGGATGGAGTTTTAATACGGCCGTGGGACGATGTTCTGCTCGGTCGCTACGGTCGTTTACGATCTTTCGCCGAATCGCGTCGACTGACGCAAAAAGTGCGACTGATTGTCAGCTCTAGTCGAGCTTTCATCGAGCACTTGTACGCCGCCGGCATTGTTCCCGACGAGAACAATTCTGCCATCTGATTCTGTCATCGTATAAAAAATCGGTAGTCGGTCGCAAGGAAATTTCACTGGATAATTAATACCGGCTACGAGACACGATTCTCGGGTGGGAGCGACTCGAGCGAGCGAGTCTCCGTTTGAGCCTCTGCGCGAATGACGTCTCGGGGCAATTTCTCGAAATGTCTTCGAGCTATTAAGCGTGCCTGCGGAACGAGCGGGCATGGACAATGGCGCGATTATCTGTTGGGCGTGCTCGTCAAAATTGCCCACCGGATATCGCTCGGCCCGGCGCGGCGCGGCACGAGGGAAAAGCGCACTGCAGAGCGCACGATTCCCGCGCTGATTGGCCTGCGATTAATAGAGAAGCGATTTCATCTCTCGATGAGACCTCTCGGCGGGCGACAGCGTGGAATTAGAGCCGTCGCGTCGGCCGGCCGGCGCACCGTGACGGGAACATTATACGAATCGCGCGGATCAATCGGCCGGACAGGTCGCAATTAGAATATTAAAATGAAACGAAGATGGGCGCGCGTCCGATCGGTTTTGACCAATAGTCCGTAATCTGGCCGACTCATAACCCGTGGTTACACCGGCCGCACGGAATCTCGCCCGTCGCGACGAGAAACGAGGAGAACGATGAAAAAAGGACAACGAGCGACGAGAGAGAGAGAGAGAGAGAGAGAGAGTTATAATCACCATCTGTGTTGTCCGGCGGACTCATCATCGTATACTCTCTGTGAATTTCTTGCAGTAAAATCCCGCTCGAGAAACAACGCCAACCGAGCCACTCGGTGTTGACTGGCTTTTTGCGCTCACCGAGCGAATTCTGCCACTATTTTCAGGGTGCAACAGTGAGCGCGATTTACAGGAGACCTGACGCGGCGCGGGTCCGACTCGTCCTACCGTCTCTGAGATAAATTCAAAGACACTAAAGATTAACTAAGAAGAAACGCCAAGTTTCAGTCAACTGCTTGCTGCGTGTGTCTCGTGCGAGCGGCGATGTCCTCGCAATCGCCCTTACATTTGCGTCCCCACGAGCTCGCACCCAAAAAAAAAAGTATTCTATTTGTAAAGTGATTTTTCCCGTGGTCTCATATTCTAAGCCAAGCCTTTTACAGAAAAAGGATTCCTCTTTCGATCAAGCGATTAAAGTGAACCATTTATCTAAAATTTATTAGATGTTATTCTATTTTCCTCTCCTATTTCAAGAGGATTTCCTTTTATATCAATTAGTTCTCCTTTTATGTAAAGAGGAATATGTTGATTTGAATGTCGGCTTCTTTCGTTCAGTCATGTTCTATCTCCAGACATGGACGAAAAAATAATCGTATGCTCATGAGTCAGAATATTTAGAACGTTTTTTAAAAAAAGATATGCGTGTTGCTGTAACATACAACAAAGACAATTTACCGATATTCGGTCAAGTGCAGTTTATAATCTATTGCAAGAAGTTGTGGTATTTATGCGTAAAAGGGGCCCCCTCCCCGATTTAATTTATTTTTAAATATGTTGTTGGGGGAGTCTTTCTGAGTCGTTTCATATACACATAAGGGTCGGACGCAAATAGTTTTGGAGATACAGGTTGAGAAAGGATAGAAATAACAAGTATAAAAATAAATGTTTAATGATGATTTATTCAGTACTATCGTTGGGATTTGGAAAGATTTCAGTCATTGCATCGAAAAATGCGGTAATCGCCACGAAACTCGCTTCATATAGAAAGTCGTATTGTTCTGTCACATGAGTTTGCAATTTTCCACGTGACGCAAGTTGGACCAGACGAGGAGGGGTGCGAGTGGGGGGCCGAAGGCCCCCCAGACCCCTCTTTGGTGTGTATGTGTGTGTGCGTATGCTTTGGTGATTCATTACTTTAAATGGATTTTCATATTTACTACTTTCATCGTTTCTCAGCTTGTATTTCCGAAGCTATTTGTGTCCGACCGTTATATACTCGTATGTATATGAAGCGATTCAGGAAGACTTCCGCAACAACATATTTAAAAATAAATTAAATCGGAAGGGGGGCCTCTTTTATGCATAATTATCAAAGTTATATATATATAATATATTCTTTCTTTTAACTATGTTTTATACAATTGATTATGATAAACATCTTTGTAGCCATAAAGTCCATAACAAAACTGATTGGACATTTATTTGTTATGGTGAGCTTGTTTCATTCGTGCCTACTTACATACACACCAAAGAGGGGTCTGGGGGGCCTTCGGCCCCCCACCCGCACCCCTCCTCGTCTGGTCTAACTTGCGTCTAACTACTTATTGTAGAACTGGAGCCAGAAGTACGTCTATATATATATATATATATATATATAAACTTTTCGCTATACATTATAATAATTTTTTCAAATTAACTAGTATAAGCGGTAAGAATAAAGTGCAGTAAGAATAAATAATAATCTTTTTAAAAAAAAATTAAATAATCTGCATAAGAGGAAATTTTAAGATCAATAAGATTTGCATTACACATACACCATATAATTCCTCTAACTTTAAGGATAATGATTTTATAATATTTTCCGCTTAATCTTAGAGGGATCCTTTTGAGGCCATATATAAGAATAAAATCCTTCAAAATTTAAAATGATTCCGCTTGTTATGAAATTATTTTTCTTTGGATGAGAGTGAGTGAGATTTCGCTCCAACGGATTTCTAGAGCGCCGCTACACGCCGCGACGCGTTCGCGAAAAGAAGAGGAGAAAAAAGAACGCTTCAAAATCCTGCGACGCTCGCGAGAAGCTCCGACGGGAGAACCTCCGCGAAAAATCCGCCGTGGGCGATGATGCTTCGCAGATTCGCGTGTCCCCGCTGCGTGGGCGCTCGCGCGAGATCATTAATCCGTCAGACATGCCGTGTTATGACAGCCAGTAAACAATGTAAAAGCTGATTAATCGCGGTGGCCGCGCGCCACCTTAAATAAACGGACGTTATTAACTTAATAAATTTGCCAGGAGCAATAAACGAGCGCGGCCACTGAGACCTCATCACGCCGTATCCCGATCGACTGACCGACGCTCTTCGCCTCCCCCCACCCTTCCGCCCTTCAGCCGCTCGCCACGGTCGTATCTCTCTATATTTACCCGGTTATTCGTCATGAGACGAACGATTTATTCCGTCGTGAATTACAATGCCACCCCGATGAAAAATAGCGTATGAAGGAAACCAGAGAAGGTCCGGGGCTCGCAATTTATAATTGGCTCTAAATCTGCATCGGGATGATTTCCTCGCGTGCGTAACACGCAAGCTCGCGCGCCTCCGAGCGGGAAAACAAACAAGAGCGCGGCCTCGTACAACACCGGTTACATCATTGTTGCGACCGAGAGCGAGCGCGCTCGTCGATGCGGACGAAGAAAAAGCCAGACTCGTCAATATCTCGTCAGTTCGTCAGTTCAAGGAATCCGCCTGCGAAAGGATTTTCATTCTTCCAAAGCGATCGATAAATCCCGATGCCGCTTTGAATTCGACGTTATTAGGACCGATTAGCTCCCCCCTCCCCCCCTCTCCCCAACACAGACGTATTATTTATTTCCGCTTTATCTAATTGCGCGTGACAAGCGGGTAAAAGTCAGCGCGCGGCCTGAGCGAGCGGAAGAAAGGGCTGCGATACTCGTCTCGCGTTTTCGTTGCCGCTCGTCTATCCCTTACGCTCTACCCCTCCTCCCCTCCGCCCCTCTTGGGTTGGGTACCCCAGGTTGGGATAAGATCGCCGGAAGATCATAGATCAAACACGTAAACGCGCACACCTTGTGCGGCTCGATGGCGTCTCGCCGCTTATTATACATTCGTGCCACGATAAGAGAGCTCAGCGTTGCTTACCGTCGCTGAGGGGTAGATACGCACTGTTACAAATGTCGGTATTATGCGGAGCATCAAATCGGAAAATCTCGCGGGAGGATCGCTGATATTCGCCGCAAGCGCGAGCGCGCGACGTGGACGACTCTCCCGATCGCGGCTAAAATTGAGCCAACGCGTGCGGCGAAGCCGCTTTTTTATCGGGCCGCGCGTTATCAGTGACGATACTTCGACGCGCCGAGCGGATAAACCGACGCCGCGGTGGGAGCGATGTCGACCGAACGCTAAATAGTAAAAAAAAAAGTAACTTCAGAACAAGCGGAATCATCGAAATTTTAGAGGTTTTTTTACTCTTATATATGGCCTCAAGAGGATTACTCTGAGGTTAAGAGGAAAATATTATAAACACATTATTCTTAATGTTGGAGGAATTATATGTTGTATGTAACTATAATGTAAATCTTATTGATTTTAATATAAATTTCCTCTTATACACAGATTATTTAATCTTCTTCTAAGAGGATTATAATTTATTCTTACTGTACTTTATTCTTACCGGTTATACTGGTTAATTTGAAAAAAATTATTATAATGTACAGCGAAAAATAATATATGTATAAACGTACTTCCGGTACTCCAGTTTTACGATAAGTAGGCACGAATGAAATCAGATCGTCATGAGAAATTAATTTCCAATTTCAGTTTTGTTATGGACTTCATAGCTACAAAGATGTTCATCGTAACCAATTGTACTCGTATTCTGACGTATGAGCATATGGTTATATTTTCGTTCATGTCTGGAGGTGGAACATGACAAGGAGCAAAAGAAGCCGACATTCAAATCAACATATCCCTCTTCATATAAGAAGAAAATTAATTGATATGAGAGGAAACATAGTTGAAAGAAAGAATATATCATTCAATTTCTTGCAATAGATTACAAACTGCATTTAACCATATATAGGTAAATTATCTTCGTTATACGTTACAGCAATACACATATTTTTTTTAAAAAAACGTTTCAAATATTCCGACGTATGAGCGTATGATTATTTCTTCGTTCATGTCTGAAGGTAGAACATGACGGAGCAAAAGAAGCCGACATTCAAATCAACATATCCCTCTTCGTATAAGAAGAAAATTAATTGATATGAGAGGAAATCCTCTTGAAATAAGACGAAAACAGAATAATATCTAGAATAAATTTGAGATGAATTATTCACTTTAATCGCTTTATCGAAAGAGGAATCCTTTTTCTGCAAAAACCCTTCCCCCCCCCTCTCTTTCGTGTCTTGATAATTTTTCAAGTACGGGGTGCGTTGATGCGACAGCCAATCGATTAGGTCGATGTTGACCGACACTGATGTTAAAATCGATCCACTTGATCGATTTACCTCGCATTAATTAACTCATCGATTAATATGAAAATTGATGCTAACATGTCGATATTCGAACGTTCGGGCAAAAGAGAGAGATCACGCAGCAGAGTGTGACGGGAGGGATGGGGAGAAGGTAACAAGCATCCTTCGGACGTTCGTCCTTCCGGACTGTTCGGAACAATTGACACCTCTCGGCCAACGCCAATTCAGCCGGCGTCGCTGCCGAGGCACATTGTGTCAGGTAGAAGCGAAGGGCCGAGGGAAGGGGAAAGGAGTCGGCGGCTCAAGCCCGATCGTGGCCGGAACGGAAAAGAAACCACGGGTGGCACACACCGATAACATCGAAACCGATCCTCTCATCCACCTCTTAAGTTAGGTAGTTCTCACTGTACCTAACGCATGCAGATCCCCGCGGCCAGAACAGCTCTATGGCGCTAAACCGGGGCATTGTTGTTCCAGGTGCCATTACGGCAACCTGCTTACACACACACACACACACACGCTCGCGCTCGCGCTCGCGCTCGCGCGCCACGCACACAGGCCGCCTGTTGCAAAAGGTGAAAGCCACGCGGAAGTGCTGGCCTACGAATGGTAATGCGAATGGATGGGCGTTTCAGACGCGTTGCTTTATCATAAGTCGCAGCGGTGGCGATAATCGCGCGCGCGCGCGCGGTCGAATAACTGGAGTCGAGAGATGCGGGGGAGACAGGTCATATAAATTTACCGATTCCGCGCGCGCGAGCCGAGATATAATCGCTCGATAAGACACGCGCCCGCTTAGCGAGATATCAAAGGGTTAGCGTGAGCTTGGCTGGTTATTAAGCGAGCCGAGTCACCGCCGCACCGCCGAACCGCCGTTACCGGCACCTGTTTGTCGCATTTTCGAGAGCGAACCGGTGCCTTCGGATGCGCGTCATGTTGTCTCGAGGTTGCTCGAGTCTTCAGCCGATCACTCGCGGCCGAAGACCGGCAATGTCGACTCGCGTCAGCTCGGAACGCCCGAAACGGCGCGGCGCGGCGCGACGCATCGGTTTGGCTAGTTGGACACACGATATTCCTCTTCCCGTCCTCATAAAACCGATATTCTGATGGGAACGCCAAGGTGGGACGTGACAGGAAAGGGCTCCACCGCAGCTATCATAATACCGAGACACTCGGCGCATGGATCTCGTGTTTATGATGTGTCATCCGCGGCTCAAGTTGATCGGTCAGCTCTGGTTACCGGGCCCGGCCGGCTCGGGAAATATGGCGGTGTTTCTCAGCAAGAGCGCGCGCGGCATAAAAGGTGTTATCGCATTTTCACGCGCCCGCCCGGATATAAATCCGGCGAGGCCGGGCGAGCCACGTCTTAATCTCTTCGATCTCCCCTTCTCTCTCTCTCTCTCTCTCTCTCTCTCTCTCTCTCGCTCTCTCTCGCTCTTTCTCACGCACGACACATACTTCGTCGACAAAGTTTCACAATAGCGCAATAATCGCGCGGCGCTGATCCTTCCGGCGAATTTCTCGTCGTTATATTCACCGATGAGAATTGGGCGAAAAGGCCGCGAATAGAAATTCTCCGCGCCGCCGTCTCAGCTTGCTGGCTCGAGAAACGAAGCCGAGACGGTTCGGAGTTCTGAGTTCCGCAATGGTGGAGCCCGTTCGCGAGGCAGAACAAGCGCGCGCTGCCGCCGCCTTATGCCCGCTCGTATTCCACTCCTGATGCGATCGGCGCGGTTACGTTAGCGCACATACGCTATTAACGCCGCGGTTGCGTTGCGGTTAAGGACGCGTGTACGCGCGCAGGAAGTTACTTATCTCGACTTCAGCCCGATGCTGGCACCTCGGTGATATATTATTTAAGAAGGTTATGCTAATAAGCGTAAGAGCGGGCATTACTTCTGGTTAGCGCGACGAACGGGGAGAAGGGGGGAGGAGGAGGAAGAGAAGAAGGAGGAGGAGGAGGGGGAAAGGGAGGAAGGAGGCGAGCGCGTAATGAAGAGCGCTCTTGACCGCGCGCGCTACAACTTCCGATCGTCCGCCGCTGTTAATTCGCTCGCCGAGGTAAGCCGTCGGTTAATTCGGCCATCTTGCATTGTCGAATTTTGCGCCACACTTTGACGTCGTCGCTGTGAAAAAGTGAGCGCTTAACCAACTCACTTGGATACTCTCGTCGTCAGATATCGCGCGTGACTTGATAATTAACTGCGGAACTGCGACTCTAGAGTGTGCGCGGTCATCGCGGAAAGGAAGAGAGAGAGAGAGAGAGAGAGAGAGAGAGAGAGAGACGGAGGGAAGGAGAGCGATTGTTTTATGTGGTTAATTTTTTGTGCCACGTCCGTGGATAATGTATTCGTCAGCGCGATACACGTTCCCGCCTCGTGTATGATTGAAGACGAGTCCCGTGGCCTTCGTGGCGGAGGAAACGCGCGATTTCCAGCCGAGTATTTAATTGTCTCGCGCGGCCGCGCATATTTTTACGAGGAGGGGGATACTCGGGAGCGTAATTTCGCGCGCGAGGCGGAACGGCGAGCGAGATATTAGCTCTGCGTGTATAATTCGCGCCCAAGAGCGCCGCGGTCCCGGCACTTTTCCCCGCAAAATGTCAGCGCGGCGCCGCCAATCGTGCGTCAAGAAAGATAGAGAGAGAGAGAGAGAGAGAGAGAGAGAGAGAGAGAGAGAGAGAGAGAGAGAGAAAGAGAGAGAGAGAGGGATGAGGAGACGGGAAGATGCGAGTCTCTCTCGGCAAGTTTCGGTTATATCCGAGGGAATTTATTGCCTCATTTATCGGGCCGGCCATTCGTCGCACGTTTTACTTGACGGTTGCGCCCGAAGAGGCGTCTGGCGATCGCGCCTCCCCGGGAGAGGCGAGTCCTTAATAAGCGAACTTCCTGGAACGCGATGAAAAATATGTTTTTGCAGGCACGCACGATACGTGTCGCGATTTTATTATACCCGTCGCCTGCCGACGCTGACGTACATCCCCGACTGTTGAAAAGCACGGTACAGCAGGACGCACATTCGTATGTGCCGTCGCGCGAGATACCACCGGGGGAGAGAGAGAGGAGAGCCCGAGTCGAAATTTAGAGTCTGCTATAAGCCTATCAAGTATTAAGCTGTACGCTTTTAATACTCCTTGTGCTAGAAATTCTATCGTAGCGCTAGTAACGACGTCTCTTTTAGATTTTGTTTAGCCTTATTATTCTATCGAATAACTGATGCTTTTCTGTTTAGCCTTATAATTCTACCGGAACCGATGTTAAGCCTCAAGAGATACTTCTTCATACTGCTCGTAACTCCTCTGTTTATTCAACTTTATTCTTCTCATCCCAATAAAATGAACATATTTTGTAGAAAGCTCTGCAAGATATATTCATTTTATAGGGATGAAAAGAATAAAGTTGAGTGAAAAGAGCAGTTATATATACACACACACACACACATATATATATGTATATGTGTGTGTGTGTGTGTGTGTGTATGTGTGTACATATATATATATAGAGAGTCCCATCTTATTCTTGACAATCATATATCTCGTAAAATATGGAAGATATGAAAAAATGTTTCAGACAAAAGTTATATGGTTTCAAGAGGGACATAAAATAACAATAACAGTTTATTACAGATTATATTATACAGATGGCGCCGCTTTCGAAATATTCATTAATCATTAGTTTTCTTAAATGGAAACCTTAATTTTTTATTATACCATCTTTTTCTATCAGTTAACTTGAGCAACTTTTGTCTGAAACATTTCTTTATTTGCCTAATATTTTTCGAGATATTTCAGGAAAACATGGTAACTTTTTCAATATTTAACTTACGATATCTCGCTGGATGTGTAAAATTGGCATGTCATTTTGCGGGAAACCACAAATTATTGAGAATCCTGCCCTCCTTTTAAATGGTTCTAGAATTCTTGATAAATTAAATAAATAGTTCCGTTCGTTAACACAAAAAAAATGGCTCCGGATAAACGATTTACCGTGACAAAGTACAAATCTGACAATGTATGTGCGCGGAAATCATGTAGGATAAAGTGATACGCAGCGTGAACTTGGCAAATCAGTTTGCACGGAGAAGCCATTTTTTTTGCGTTAATGAGCGGAACTATTTGTCTCACTTATATCAAGAACTCTAGAACTATTAAAAAGGAATACAGAACTGTCATAATTTGTGATTTTCCGCCAAACTCACACATACCTCACCCTATTCTCTCAAAATACGACGCGCTCTTCAGAAGAACTCTTTAGAAAATGTTTTTTTTATGCTCATAACTATTTGAGAACTCTTTTGGAAAGGCCAGAACTCTGAGATTTTGACAGCGTCTCAAGTCACTACGCTTATTACTGTATTTTTGCTGATCTTTACTTAATTATAATCATTCTTTTTGCTTTTATAGAGCTGAACTCGTTACAGAATTATTGTAAAACTATATATTTAGCGAAATCTGATAATGTGCGCGGAAATCATATAGGACAAAGTGATACGCAGCGTGAACTTGGCAAATCAGTTTGTACGGAGGAGCCATTTTCTTGCATTAATGAGCGGAACTATTTGTTTAACTTACCAAGAACTCTAGAACTATTAAAAAGGAATACAGAATTGTCAATAATTTGTGATTTTCCGCAAAATACATATTAAATAGGAAGAATGTTAGAAACTAGAATTATCATATTTATTGATAATTCAAGTTTCTGACATTCTTCCTACAATTTAATATGTTGTACTTTAAATCTTAAGTAGAATATATAAGAGGTAATTGAATATTAAATAATTTTTGATTGAATGATCTGGAGTCGTTTCGGAGGGTTTCAGTATGTCCTCCCTTAAATCTCAAGTTGGTAAAAACGGCAATACCGATACAAGAACCGATTTGTAGCATTAAAAGAGCACTACATTCTATATGACTCTAGATATGGAGATTCTTCAGTAGTCCTCTAAGTCCTACGGAATTTGCAGGCTCAAAGTAGAACTGAAATTTCGACTCGGGAGAATACCGCGCGACGGACTTTGCCTCATTTTTCTTAGAAAATTATCTAAGAGAGAGAGAGAGAGAGAGAGAAAGTACTCCGCTCGTTTCCTTTTACAATTTTTCTCTTCCCAATTATCGCTCACACGCGTCTTCGTTCTTTTTCATCAAAAGCTCACGTTGAAAATAACGCGGCGTTTCCGCGCGGTACGTCGCGCGTTACCGACGTCGTCCCGGAGGATATTTAATCGCGAGGATAACTCGCGCATCATTCGACACGAGATATTCGACACGAGGATTTTGCAGAGTTCACCTCTCTGTTCTTCGCAGTCGAAAGTACAATGCCGGCCACGTGTCTGCGAGGGCGCGTGCTCGCCTGGCCGGCGGACGGATTCACACGGGCATAACGCCGCGAGATCTTATAATTGTGAGTAATGTCGCTGGCCGATGCGCTCACATGAGCATATTATATGGCGCGGCGAGGCCGGAGCAAACATTCTGTAAAAGCGGTCAAATCGCCCGCTTCCGCCGCGCGCTTTGGACAGTCGACAGGTCAGCGGATAAGGTGGGGCCGTCATTTATGAACCTGCTGCACCTTCGCGCATCTAGCCGACGTGCGTCACCTGACTCGGGGCTCGATTTTCAGATCGGCATACGCATGTCGAGAGCGATTCAATCTGCCGGCGAGTCGTAGTCTAAAGGAGTTTCCTCTCGCAACACGCGTCTACGTCTACGCAGATTAGTCCGTCCGTCGCTGCTCTGGACGGACTGATCCTTCGCGACAGGAAGCGGCCGATTTGTCGCTTTCGTGAAGGCGAGCGTGAAGGAAATTATTTTCACGTCCGCACGCGAGCGTTTTAGCGCGTCGCACGTACTTTCGGTCTAACGCGAGGCGTTACTTCTGACACAACACACTTCGAGCGAGCCGAATCCTCTGGTCAAGTATGAACGATCGACAAAAGTTCCGTTGGAGCTAACCGGAAATCTTGACAATTTAGCCTGAGCTCCGCGACGACTTACGCATCCCGTTCATGTTCCACCGGGAAATTCCTTCATTCGAGCAAACATTTCTTTCTCCACACGTACGCGCTGCGAGAAAGGATCAGTCGGAACAGCTGGACACGCAACTGCGCGTCTCTTGGCGTTCCGTTAGCACCGTCACGGCGCCACTTACGAGATTTTGCGCTTTAATCTGCTTCGGCAGCAATTTCTTCAGGAAGAATCCCCGTAACCGTCTTCACCTTTACCCTCACCTTACCCCCCCCCCTTCCCTCCCTCGATCTACGCGTAGACGCGCGCAATATATCAGCACGACGCGTCCGCCGGTAGCGTCGACCGGCCGGCCGGCCGGCCGGTCTGCGCGAAGACGACCAAAAGAAAGAAAGAAAGAAAGAAAGAAACAAACAAACAAACAAAGAGAAGAAGCATCCGTCGGAGCCGAGACGAAGCGAGGGGGCCTGCAAAAGGCGAGAGATGCAAAAGACGTTGGGCCCGAGCCGAAGAACGGAGCAGCTGGGCCGGCCGCCCTGGGCCGCGCGAGTGTAACGTCGAGGCGCGATAAAACGTCGAGGGCTGCACGTGCTCGCACAAATCGCGCGATCCTCTCTAATTCATATTCCTGCACCTGACTGACCTCTTATTCTCCTGCGGATCTCATTTAACACCCCCGCGGGCAAACCGCCCCGCTCATCTCCGCCACGCGAAGCGCGCATCACCTGCGCGCGCGCGCCGTTCTTCTCTCTTTTTTCGGGCCAGCACGCGCTGCGTCCGATTTATAGGCGAGCTGCTAATTTCACCTTGAATATTATTAATACCACTCGGTGTGTCACTCGAGCAGGCCCGTACAGTGTACAGCTGGTGCGCTCTCGCGCTCGGACAATGTTCCGTCGCGGACACGTGTGCGAGTTCCTGCGGACGTTACTCCTGCGTGGCCACGGAAGAAATCGCTCGTTAGAATCGCCGCCGCGGCGACCTTATGACTGTGAGAAGTCGTCGTGCACGGGGAAAACGGAGGGAGAGAGAGAGAGAGAGAGAGAGAGAGCGAGAGAGAGAGAACAATCATAAAAAACGAAATGTCGTCAAGACAGAGGGAATGCCGATTGGACATTTCGACGCCATCGCGACTTTCCATGAATCACGTGGTGAAAGAAGAATTGGACAATGACGCTTAATAATAAGTTGACTACTTTCTTCGCGGTAACAACTCGATAACGGCTTTATAATCTCCTCTCCTCTCATCAAGGACGATAAGAAGAAATCAGCCGAGCGATTTCTTACATGGCGGCTATGAATTCTTCTCAACTTGCTTCCACTCTGCGCGTGATGTAAACCGCGTGTAAAAATGTAAAGAAGCGGAGGGGCGTTATAGAAGGTGAAAGACGTCGGAGGAAATAACGAATTTCTCTGCCGTCTTCTCCGATCGCTTGACGATCGCGGCCGAGTGTCCGGCGAGTCGAAGCGCGCGAGCGCGTGCAAAATCGCGCTCAGCTCGCTCGCGCGATTCGCGAGCGGAGCGGATTCGTAATTTCCGCGTGGTGGAAGCGGCGGAAGGTACCGATAGCGCGTTCGCGCCACGCAGAATAAATCGCGTCCCGCGACGACGGCGACGGCGAGCGTCGTCGGCCGAGGGCGAGACGCGGACGGACGGACGGACGGACGGACGGACGGTGTCCGTTGTCCGTCTCTTTTTAAATAATTCCCGGTCCGAGGTGAAGCCTCAGGAGGGGGAGGAGACCTCGCCTCCCGCGCGCGTAACTGGTCGGTTTTAATTCGCGCGCGTATTTTATCTGATGTGTCGGCCTGTTCGCGCAACACCACCCCGCCCCCGCGCGGCAATTACGATGACGAGCAGATTAGCGCGGCGGCGTTTCATTTCGCGTTTACGATCATACCGGGGAAAAATCTCGCCGTCGCTGGAACGACCGCCACTCGGTGCGCGCCAAGTACTTCACGCTGATTAATAGCGCGCATAAATCGTAGCCGCGCGCGATTCGGAGACTCGCTTCACGCACGATGCGCGCGCGACTACTATTGCCGCCGCTGGCTACTATTTCGCCCGGCCGAGCCGGCCTGCTCCCGTTTCCGGATGCGCCGCATTTCACGCTCCTGGCTTTCGAAGTACGTTGGGAAAGATGTCCGGTTAATTAATAATCATGCGAGGTGCGCGCGTTCGCAACACCGATAATCACTTATTCCACTTGTCTGTGTTCCTCTCTCTCTCTCTCTCTCTCTCTCGTCGCGCTGCTTCAGTCTCCTTTCTTTTCCCACTTCCCACCTGGAGAACGCGCGTCTCGCGCGAGCGACGCCGACGCCGACGACGACGACGACGACGACGACGACGATGGCTCGGTCGTTTGGGAATTTCGCAGCGAGCCCGGGTGACTTCACGCCGTGGGACAGGTGAAGTCTCGTAAGCGCTAAACAGGAAGTGACCCTTTTGAGTCGAGGTCGTTTGCCGGCGCGCAAACACGCGTCGCGCACGAAAGTCGCGCCCGCGAGCTAATTGATCGTTTCCTCGACGATGCCGACGGATCGCCGCACAGGATTTCGACGAAAGAATCGCGCGAAACAGGACAACGAGAGGAGGTGCGCGCGTTCTGATGCGCCGTTGGGATCGCGTGCGTGCGAAAAATCCAAGCGCGCGCGCGCGCGGACTGCGCGAAAGCCCCGGGGCGAAGTGGCGCGCGATCGTCGCCCGGAAGATCCGACGTGTCGCGGATGTCACGGTTCTATAAGACGGTACGTCGACGACGACGAGACACATCGGAAACATCGCATTAAAGGAGCCAAGCGGCGGAGGTACAATGACTGCGACACGGTTCATGCATTAGGTCCACATGCTCCTCATTAACGACAATAAGACGGACCGCCGGAAGCGGTTCCGCTTCCTCCGAGGAACGTCGAAAATTCAAACGTCATCCACCATAAATCCACGATGAACGAGCGGCCATGAGGAACGCGCCTAGTCGAGCGCGATCGCCGTCGGGGCCCGACGGCGGGAGATACGTCGGGCCCCGAAGTGTCCTCCGCGAGGTTACGAAAACGCGTGTCCTTTTTCCCCCGCCCTCCTCCCGCCCGTTCCGATCCCCTCGCTCGAGCCGCGCGCGGTCGCGAGAGATGTGAGCGATGGCCGCCGCGATATTAAAACCATCAATAAGACGGCCGGAATTGACAAAGTGCTTCGTACGTATCAGCCGATATTGGTCACGCGAAAAGGAGAACAGTAAAAAGAGGAGCCGCGCGTAGGAGAAACGGCCAGCAATCTTGATATAAGTAATGCATTTCTTTTATATCTCCGCGAGATAAAGAATAATGGATGGGGATAGGTCACGCCGCGCTGCGCGGATAATATGATATCCGGCGCGCTCTCGCGACTCGTGATAATCCGACGGACGGGCGAGGGATTTCAGGATCTGAAGCGACCACGACGCGCGACGGCAGAAGGAAAAGGATCGCGCCAATGAGACGAAATGGATCTTACGTTACTCTCTGTAGAATGCAGAGTTTGCGTTGGCAAAATTGTATTTTATACGCGAAAGAGAACGCTCGCTCGAGTGAAACAGCCAGAAAAGGTATGCTATTTGTAACATGATCTTTCCCGTAGTCTCATATTCGTATAAAGCGAAGCCTTTTACAGGAAAAGTATTCTTCTTTCGGTAAAGAGATTGAAGTGAACCATTCTAAAATTTATTAGACATTGTTCTAATTATTTTCCTCTTATTTCAAGAGGATTTCCTTTTATATCAATTAATTTTCCTGTTACATAAAGAGGGATATGTTGATTTGATTGTCGACTTTTTTCGTTCAGTCATGCTCTACCTCCAGACATGAACGAAAAAATAATCATATGCTCATAGGTCAGAATATTATGGGACGCTTTTTAAAAAAGGTACATGCGTTGCAGTAACATATAAGGAAGATAATTTACCCATATTTGGTCAAGTACAGTTTATAATCTATTGCAACAAGTTGAATAATATATTCTTTCTTTTAACTGTATTTCATACAATTGGTCATGATGAACATCTTTGTAGCTATGAAGTTCGTAACAAAACTGATTGAAAATTTATTCGTTATGATGATCTTATTTCATTTGTGCCTACTTATTGTAGAATTAGATCTATATATATTAATTTTTGGCTATACATTACAATAATTTTTTCAAATTAACTAGTATAACCAGTAAGAATGAAGTACAACAG
This sequence comes from Harpegnathos saltator, assembly GCF_003227715.2. NCBI lineage: Eukaryota > Metazoa > Arthropoda > Insecta > Hymenoptera > Formicidae > Harpegnathos > Harpegnathos saltator. The sequence goes on along the minus strand of NW_020230524.1, from coordinate 173,568 downwards.
AAATAAATAATAATCCTCTTGAAAAAGGATTAAATAATCTATGTATAAGAGAAACTTTATATTAAAATCAATAAAATTTGCATTATAATTCTTCCAATTTTAAGAATAATGTGTTTATATTTTCTCTTAGTTTTAGAGGAATCTTCTTGAGACCATATATGCGTAAGAATAAAATCCTCTAAAATTTAGACGATTTTGCTTGTTATAAAATTACTTTTGTTTTTGGGTGAACAATGTCCCGCTGAAATATCAACAATCGAGAAATTTCAACTCAAGTTGTCGGGATTTAATCTAAGTTTACCTAGTTTAAATACGCCTAGTTTAAACAGAAGTGTGGTACTTTCGATTGGAACCTTTGAGTCGTTTATGTTTCACCAGAAAACTGGTTCACCCGCGAACCGCGCAAATATTCCTCTCTCCTGTGTATATGACAGTAATGAAATTCCCCCTCTTGAAACTTTTTCGCAAATTCCCGCAATTACTTGCTTGCACATTATGTGAGTGAGATACTTTTGAAATATACATTACGTTAATTGCAACCAGCATGAGCAGCATATCTATCGGGACATCTGTCGTCCCCTTGTATATAGTGGCAGTTATGATCGCAATTATGATAGCACTCGCACACACGTGGTAATTACTCTTAATGCCAAGATATTGGCATGCGCTACGACCAACCGACACGAGCAAATAAAAAAAGTAGCAGGAATTACAAGTCGCGTCGAGCAAGGCTGAAGAAACGGCCACGCCGTTACATCATTTTCACTTCGAACATACGCGCCGTCAAGAGACGTCGTACCGGGAAAGACTAGAAAGATTAGATGTGCAATTAATTGACGTAAACGCGCGATGATGAGAAACGGAAGCGGATAATGACGTAAACTTTCTTCTCGCGTGATTTGATCTTTTTCTCGATCACATTCGTCGTGTTACAAGCCGACGCGATCATAACTAAACGAGACGAAATGCGTGCAATTATCGCGTATATATATATATATACAGGTATATAAAAAGTACCAGGACGGCGAAATATCTTCTAAAATTGAGCATTTTAGAAAAAAAATATTTCAGACAAAAGTTATTGAAATTAAGTGGTAGAAAAAGATGATACAATAAAAAATTGGGACTTTTATTTAAGAAAAGTAATGTTCGGTGAATATCTCAAAAGTGGCGCCATCTGTAAACAAAATAATATATTGCTTCATGTCCTCCTTGAAGTCATAGAACTTTCGTCTGAAACTTTGGTTTTTCTAAAATACTTAGTTTTCCAGATATTTCGCCGTCCCGGTGCGTTTTGTACACTCTGTACTGTATATAAAAGTTTGAAATAATATTTTATCTCCCGCGTCTCTCCCTCCTTCTCGCGCGCGCGCGCGCGCGCGCGGAGACTCATCTCTCATACGGTATAAGCCATAGACGCAGCGAAGTGACATATGATAGGCTCTACGCCAATATCACCCTGGACTTGATGGAGTACTCGGGGATTCGCTTAGATTCTACTCGCCGGCCCGAACTCGCTTGACCACCGTCCGCCGTGCTTGCTCGCCCCTGAATAAAGCGGCTTTCTCCTCCCCGTGCGCACGCTCCTCTTATCGAGGAAATATCATTTTATTTCATTTATGGCCGGAACGTCAAAGGGGGATTTCGCCTTGGTGCGACGTCCGACTTCTATATTTTCATGGGGATTTTCGGATCTCAATCATATATCTAGATGTTTCGCGGCGATTTGTCCATTTTGATTCAGCGATCTCTCATGCTCTCTCGCGTGCTCGGGAAGAAACGGGGCAAATTGCCATGCGAAGGTGACTAAGCCCGTATTAACGCTAATCAGACATTGAGTAATTTTGACAGGCTTGAGACGGATCTACGGATTGACTCGACTAAGGCGAATGAGGACTTTCACTTTCCACATCAAAATGTGCCACAAATATAAATAAAACGCGCACTTCCTTCCAATCGACCGATCCGTCGGAGGAAGAACTAATGAGACTCTGCGAGAACTCCCTCTTAAACCCGCCGGTATTTTTTTTTTCAAACCCGCCGCTCCTACTTGAGAAATCGCGTCGCAAAGTTCGTCAAGCCGATCGGCTTCGCATTAAACGGTTCGATCGAGCGCGGCGAGATCACGAGAGCGGAGAGCGCTCGCTCGACGCGAAAGCTCGTGTAAATCAAGCGGCCCGAATAGCCGCGGCTCGATATCGGCGCGATATCGATCGGTATTCCAGTGATTTTACCGCACGCTCAGCCTCGTATTGACTTAAATAGGAACATATCGACTTTTATAGGAATTCCGCCGTCGTCGCATGAAGCACTCGCTGCCCCTCGCCCCCCCCCCCCCCGCCGCGCCTTCCTCCCGCATGAGCGGAGAAACGTCAAAATTGATATTCTCCGCTCGCCTCGAGAACTGGCGCGCATAAACCCAGAATCCGATATTTCACGTGCCATATTCTCCCAACCTACTATCACCAACAGCGATTCCGCGTGTGCGTGGCGCACGTGAGCTACACACACACACACACACACACACACACACACACACACACACACGTACACGTCGACACGCCGAATGTGCATCGCGTTCTTTCTCCGGCGGTGATCCCGCGCCGGATAGAACGTGTGCGAGTTTGGAAGCTATATCCACGATGGGATGTTTCGCCAGAGGCGCTCACGTAGCGCACGCGATTCCGTATTTGCCGCTCGCGAGCGCGTAAATCTCACCGCGATTCCGTCATATCTTTCGAGAGAGGGAGGGAGAGAGAGAGAGAGAGACCACTCGCCGTGCGTGCGCGCGATAAAGCGCGCGGTTAAATGTCAACGACATCGCTCGGGGTAATCGCGCCGCTGTCGCGGCAACAGCCGGTCGCGCGCGTTGCAAAATCAGACATTATTCCGCCGAAGGATATTTTAATGGCGAAGGAAGCGCGTTGCCATTTTATACCGCGATCCTAAGGTACTCGCGGGGAAAAGTCACGACGACACTCGGGTACTTTGGAGGAGCCTCGCGACGGGATCCCGCGTGCGGGTTAAATCGAGTCGAACTTCCCTCCCGCCTCTCCCTCCCCCCCCCACGCGCTTCTCTAGCTCGCTCGTTATATCGGAGAGCCGATCGATCGACGACGCGCTCTCGTCGGTCGAAAAGCACGCATCGGCGCGTACGTAGAGCGTCGTATCCGCGACGCGACAGGGAAATATAGTCGCGAGCGTAAACTCCCACGTACGGTCTCCGCCCGGCTCGATTAGGTGAAATCGTTTGTAATGTCGGGCCCCGCGGGGCGGGGCGGGGCGGGGCGGGACGGGCCGCGCTCATTCCACATTCCGCGAGGCGCGCGCTTTCGATATTTCTCCGGCGCCGCCAATAACCGGCGGAACCACCGTCGATTGAGCACCCCTCTCGCTCCTGCCAGAAATCAGTTTCGTATATCGTATCGTGTCGTATCCGGCTGCCCTCCTGAAATCCGCAGGAGCTGGGAAGGTAGGTATAGGTGAGTGGGTAGGTAGATAGGCAGAGGCGGGCATAAGGCGAGAGGCAGCCCGGCAGCCGCGGCTGTGAGCCGGTAGCGGATTCTGCTTATTGATGTCTTTTGGGGAAAACTTTGAGAGGTCGTTCCCCACGACGGACTATAAAGTGACACTTCCCGTTCGCAAACGTAAACTTGTTCGCGGTTGATAGAGCGAATATTACGAGGTGCGCGCCGCGCGACGGCCGAGGGTAGATCGGGGGAGCGCGACAGAGAGAGAGAGAGAGAGAGAGAGAGAGAAGCGGAGGAGGAGGTAGATGAAGGATGCGAGGGGGAGACGAGCGAAACGGGACGAAACGAAACGAGTGGATATGCGGGCTTTACCCATGGGAGTATTACGGATTCAAGGTGAGTAGAGGTCTCTCACGAAGTAACCCGAGACATCAGCGGAGTAATATTTCCATATTCTGATATCGAATAAATGGATCGTTGCCGCGCGCACGACGCGGGCATAAATTCTCGACGGACCTATCATGCATCACCGACCGGCAGAAAGAACCCGCCGTGGCTGCTCTCTCCGTGGCTATCGTGCGAGGTGTGTCGAGCGTGCCGTCTCCCGTGCGTCCGTTTCTTACGGACTTGTCGTTCGTGCTTTTTCACGTGAACGCTCCAACGAGAGTAAGTAATCGCGGTGGCTCGCTCGCTCGCTCGCTCGCTCGCAATTTCCATGTCCCGAGACTTTTGTCGCGGGTTCCTCGGCCGTAACTCCGCCGCTTCGACGATAATCCGCGTCATCTCCAAACGCCTACGCGAAATAATAATGCCCTTCTCCCCTCCTTGTCCCTTCTCGTTTCTATCGCCGTGCCAATTTCCAGTTTGAGTGCACGAACGCCCAGCCGACGACTTGAAATTACCGAAGATGCAGCAAAGAAATCTCGTTCAAAACCCATCCCCGTTGACTCTTTATCGACGGCAACCTCAATTTTTCTTCGGTGCATTTCAACGAACTCGTGCTCGTCCTAACTCTTTGATGCATGTTTCTTTTTTCTAATAAATATAATTTTGTGAAACTTGTTACTCGGGGATTCTTAGAGTCGTTGAATACAAATTCGGTGTAAAAAATACAAAAATAGAAAATGGTGGAGGGAATTTTCAGAATCAGCTAAATTCGCTTGAAATTTGTTATTTAAGGGTTTTCGAGGGTTGTTCATTACAAATTCGTTATCGAAATTTCGAAATGCCAGGGCTATGACGGATATATACGGCAAGGTTCGGTTGACACCGGTCAGGTTGCCCGGTTCTCAAGCGGAGTCAGCTGTAGCGATATTGCTTTCATTTCTATAATTATGTTCGCCATATGAGATCTGTCATTTTGAATTTGGTATTTTTCACACACCGGATTCGTATTCAGCGACTTTAAAAATCCCCGAGTTTCAAGCGAATTTGACTGATTTTGAAAATTCCGTTCGCTATATTGCGTCCGCAATATTTTAAATTTCGTATATTTCACACCGGATTTATTATTATTTCAGCGACCCCACAAATCCCTGGATAATGATTTTGAAGTATACAGTGTTATTGCTTAAAATTTCATAAACGAATTTATTCTCTAAAAACGACAGTTTTGTTCGACCGCAAGCTCAATTTTCCTTCAGTGCATTTCAACGCGACCTAACTCTTTGTTGCATGTTTTTTTCAGCTTGTTCAGCATATGCTTATTAATAACAAATTACTTTATTCGAGTGACTCTGATGCATTAGTTAGAGGAACATTTTCGTAGTCCAACAATATGCTAAAGAAACAAGTATGCTAAAGAAATAAGTGAAAAATGTAAATTATTGGAAAAACAAGCTTGGCTGATAGATGGCACTCTGGGAGGAGGACCACTATGCAGCAAAGGGTTAAGCGGGAACACACTCTTACATAAAGGCACAATGCACAACATATAAGGAAATGGACCACAATCAGAGTCTTTCATTTCAAGCGTGGCAATAGAAATGAGGATTCTGATTGGTTGGTTTCCTTATGCGTTGTGCCTTTATGTAAGAGTGTGTGTGTTTCCCGCTTTAACCGCGATTTGTGTGATGAGACGCGATGCTGTTGTGGCGCCGGTCATTGCCGAGCGCCGCAGAGTTCAACGCGTCAACGTCAGGTATTAAAGATTGCCTCAGATGCAACACGCGACGCGCTCGCCTCGGTATCGCGGTGCGCGCACGCACTAAAATTGGAACGATTTTCTTTGACGCGCTCTCTCAGCCGATCTAATTACGAACGCTTTTCCCCTCCTCCCAAGGAGAGCGAGAGCGAGCGAGCGAGCGAGAAAGGAGGAGGGAGGAGGCAGAAGGAGAGAGAGAGAGAGAGAGAGAGAGAGAGAGAGAGAGAGAGAGAGAGAGAAAGAGAAAGAAAGAGAGAACCTCGGCCCTTCGTCCCCCTTTCTCGCGCAGGACACATCCTATTAGTCAGCCCCGGCGAGGCTATTATTGTATTCGAGATATCGACAGAGTTACACCGGTATGTCGCCAGCCGGCTCGCGAACGCTCACGGTGTCACGTCTCGCGCCTCGTCTTGTTTTCCGCCGACTTTTTCCCTCCATTAAGTTTCGTTGCCCCGCGCGAACACTCGCCCGTTTTTTAGCCGACATTTCGATCTCCGTTCTTCGCTCTCGCTCTCTCTCTCTCTCTCTCTCTCTCTCTCTCTCTCTCTCTATCTATCTCTCTCTCCCTCCCTGCCTGCCTGCCTGCCTGCCTGCCTGCCTCGTCCCTTCGTTGGCTCCGATACTTTGTCTCTTTCTCTTTCTTTCTCCCCTCTCTGTCTCTCTGTCTCTGTCTCTGTCTCCTGGCTTCTATCTTTTCTTCAGAGCGTGCGAGCACATTCCAGCTCTTAGCCACGTAGCGTGCATACTTACGTGGCTTATGTCCAGTTGGCCGCGATGTGTTTAACGTGTCGCTCTCTCTTTCTTTCCCTCCCCTCTCTCTCTCTCCCTCTCTCTCTCTCTCTCTCTGTTACCGGCCAGGCAATTCTCCGCGCTCTTGCGCACGACCCACGACCGGATCGGACTTCCTTTAACGTAATGAGATAAGATTTCCAGCGGAACAATGCAGCGGTGGGCCGTGCTCCTGCCTCCGTGCTGCCGCCGCCGCCGCTGCCGCGATTCGCCGTGTAAAACGTTTAATTTGTACGACCTCATTTTTCCGGAGGTGTCAGGCGGGGAGGGAGAGCGCCGAGGGAGGAGCGTGGCGGGCGAATCTTATTCCCTGGAATTCCGTAGTCGCGCGACGAATTTCCCGGGATCCCGCCCGCAAAATCCGCCACTCGGTCGGTGTGCGTGCGCGTCAACGCGAGCGAATTCTCGGCCGACGAAAAGGGAACCTGGAGAGTCGCGCGCGCGGCCTTGCGCCTTCCAGGCTCAGGTCGAATGTGTCAACCGTACGAACGTGCGACAAGCGAGCAGGATCATTGCCAACGCCCCGGACGTCTCGAGCCACCCGGCTTAACGTGCGCATCGTCATGGGCGCAACGTCGTAAACAGCGCGCGTCGCGACTTGTAAATTCACCACTGGCGTTTTAATGGCCTAGCAGGCGCGTGTGTATTAGTTTCGCAGGCATCACTAACGCCCCCCCCCTCCCCGCCCCCCCGGTGAAAGGCTATCGCCGATTAATTAGTCCCTTGGCCCTTTCTTCAGCGCACATCCTCCTGCCCCCGCGCTCGTCGGGACGACTTGCCGACTGCTCGCGACGGAGACTCGCGATACTGTGATACCAGGTATCACAGGTAAGCGTGAAGCGCCTGTACTGCGGAATAGCGCGCGGGAAATGATCGGCCGAGGGAAAGAGAGAAGGCGATTTCTGCAGGCAGCGCGCGATCAACTCGAGCGGCGCGTCCCTCCGGGGAACGGAGGGAACAACACCCCCCGGAGGGACGCCGCCGGCGACTGCGAGAGCTCAATCATATTTCCGTGTTTATCTCGGCTTCACCGTACCGTACTGATAACATCCCCGAGCCCGCCGTGGAGCGCCTTATTGCGCGGGAGAGGTAGGAAAAATTTATCTGGATGAGATAATTGGATGATAACTCACGGTCAGAGAGTCATGAGCTCTAACAGGACAGGTGAAATTAATCCGGAGATTATCCGGGAACGTTTATATTCGCCCGACACGAGGCTGGGCGAGGCGGGCGAGACGAGACGAGGTGAGGTGAGGTGAGGTGAGGCGAGGTGAGGTGAGGTGAGGTGAGGTGAGGTGAGGTGAGGTGAGGTGAGGTGAGGTGAGGTGAGATGAGGGGAGGGGAGGTGAGGTGAGGTGAAGTGAAGTGAAGTGAGGGGAGGTGAGGGGAGGTGAGGTGAGGTGAGACGAGGTGAGGCGAGGCGAGGCGAGGCGAGGCGACGCGACGCGCCGGGTGTCTACGACGCGACGCACAGGTCTCGAGCCTAATTCGTGTCTTCCTTCGCAACTTATAATTCAAGCTCGCAGACTGGAACCAAACTGAACAGAACTACGCTAACTTGCACAACGGTAATTATACACTCCATCCAGCCCCGTTCCCGCATTGTACCTGTCCGCCCGCCTGCCTCCGTAGCCCTTAAATTTCGGTTTATTTATGTCTCGTCTGACGCGCTCCACGCTCGCTCGCTCGCGCCAGCCCCGGAATTAATTTCGCAAAAACGCGCGCGCGATCGCGCCCGCGTATTAATTCGCGCGCTGGCGATTCGGCCCGCTCGTATCTCGCGCGATCGATCTCGCGTTATCGATCCCTCCCCCCCCTCCCCGGCGGGAATCACCGCTTCCGCGGAATGAAATTAATCTCTCGACCGAGTTGTCACTCTCTCCCTCTCTGCCGGCTTGTCCTCTCCCAGAGGTCCAGGATAATATGGAAACGATCGCGTTCATCTGATAACGCGGCCGAATTGCCAGCGCCGCGTAAATCGCCGCCGCCCAAGCGAGAGAGCCGTCCAAGGAAATTCCACCGGGCGTCGCCATGCGCAATGAGAAACTTATGACGAGCAATCGTTTCGATTCGGCAGGCCGGCCGATGGAAACGTAATCGGCGTAATTGGGTCGCGCGCCGATGCGCGCATTTATAACGCAGAAACGGAAGCGGACGCGCGCGCACCGGCTGTCTCGCGCTGTTAAAGCGCGGGAAAGTCTGCAGTGCGGTAAACTGGAGGGGGTGCTCGGTTTTAGCAAGAATTACTGCTTGCGGACTCTACTCGCAGACTGCGATCTTGCGTCGCCTTGCGTTTCCTCCGCTTCCTACGGATCGCCGCTCGGATTTGAAAAAGCATGCGGCGCATCGTTCGCCGGAGATGCGTCGCCAGAAATATTCCACGGTGTATATAGACCACGTTCCGACCTGCGCAAATCTCTCTCTCTCTCTCTCTCTCTCTCTCTCCCTCTCTCTCTCTCTCTCTCTCCCTCTCTCTTTCTTGCGCGCGCGCGCGCGCGCGAAGCTACGTAGACGCGCGAGTCGTCAAATCGCAGAAACCCCGGACGTTGGGCGGGAGAGACGAGACGGCGGCGAGAGGGCGACGGGGCGTTACGTGATTTTCGAAATGTCATTTCAGCCGAATATACAAACGTAAGCGCGCTCGCGAGGTCGCCCGGCCGTCGTTGGATAAACGTCGCGTGTTAACAAGCATTTCGACCGTTCCTGTCGCTTTGTCAGCTCGCAGACGTATCTTTTTCGACCCGCGCACCCGCGTTCCATTTTAAGCCTCAACAATGCTGACGCGTCGCTGCGAAATTTACTGTATCTGGCGCCACTTCTATATTTACGATGGATACCGAGAAAGAGAGATATCTACGTGATTCAACGGACGGACGGATAGAAACGGCGGCGACGGCGACGGCGACGGAGCGACGGCTGCGTTTCCAGCATACCCGGTCTAATGCTCCTTCCGCTTTTCATTCCAGCCCATTCCAGCCCTCCTCCTTCTCCCCCTCCTCCTCGTCGTCACCGTCCGACCGCGTTCAAATTAAAACGCGAATCCTAACCGGCGCAACGACACGCGCGCGTCCCTAGCGCGGGATATTTACACACGCCACTTTGCGGTCACGCTTAATAACTCGAAAATTAATCCTGTCGCGCCGCTCACGAGACGTCCGACCGGGCTGGGATATTATGTCCGTGTCACACACTCCTCGTCGAGATTTCATCGCTCCGCAAACGCCGGCGTATGCGCGAGAGACACGGGTAACGGAGCGTTCATCGTCGAGTAACAGCGAGTAACATTTTCGCGGAAGCCTCGCCACACGTGACACGATTCGCGGTAATAAGGATAATAGATAACCGGCTGATCTCGAGGCGATCGCAGTCGCGCGAGGACCCGAGCAACAAATTGTTAGGACCATCCTCATGATGAAGTATAAGGCCTCGATAAGGCTGAAAGTAGGATGCCCTAAAAAGGGGTGCTTCATCGTTACCACATCTTGGCCTTGAGATAGATCTCTTAGAGATGCTTTAGATTTTACGAAATAAGACTCTGATAGGAAAAGCTGAGAAGAGCCTTAGACGGATTTTTTGGAGATGCCGTAGATTTTACGAAATAACGCTTTAACATGGAGAACTGAGGGGGGGTCCTTAGAAAGGTCTTTTAAGAGAGGATGCTTGAGATATGCAAAATCAAGTTTTGTTATAGAAAATTAATAAGATCTGAAGCGTGTAATAATAAAATTGTCATAGTTTAGTATTGTTTTAATAGGTACGCTCTATCTGGTTCTTTTAGAGATTCTTTAACTATACCGCAATTAAACAAATTTGATTAGTTTTATTAGTTGTTATATTCATTAGTCTGTTCCAAGGATTTTTCTAGTATTGCCTTCATTTTCGAAATGCAATAAACTTTAATAAAAATAAAAATAAAAATAACAAGAGTTTTATATGTGAAGGATACTATATTTTATCGTAAGCTATGCTATATTTTTAAAATACAAAATTCTTGTTGTAATAAAGTTATAAAAAAATAAAAAATTATAGTCTAAATTTCTTGGAATGAAAAGAACAAATATTTTTACTCAGGCAATAATAAAAATATTTCCTTATAAGGCCCCCATAATATTGCCTCATAAGGACTCGTTAAACCATTTGTTACACATCTTGCAAGGCCTTTGTCTTTCTATCAATACTAGGAATACCGATTGATATTACACTGTAAAAAATGATGTGTTAAATTTAACTTATTTCATGTGTCTCAAATCATCCACTCTCATTTATGTGTTAATTTAACATACAGCAAATATGTTAAAAAATAACACATATAATATGTAAAAAATTTAACATTTGAATTTGATTTGCCGTCAAGAATCACAAGTCTGTGTTAAATTGACAATGAATGTTACTTCAACATTTAAGAAAAGTAATGATCTATAATTTAATGAAGTGAAAATGTTAGATTGACATAATCTATGTATTAAAAATCCAATCTTCGCATACTAGAAATGTTAACATTATACATTTAACCCAAGATAATTGTTATAACGAGGTAAGTAACACATTTTAGATGTTGACTTCAACATACAAAATATATCATAACAAGAATTCATGCATTTACATATAAATTCTGTTATTTTAATACTTGGAAATGTCATTTTAACACTTAAAAATAGATAATCTTAATTTAACACAAGACAGTCTAGGTAACTGGGCAACAACGATATGTTAAATTAACACACGACTGTGTAAAAAATTTAACACAAAACTTTCTACGTACAAATAATTTTAACAAAAGTACAAAATGTTCTTCACTGTGTGTAGGGAAAAATAATCAGGCCCTTACCAGAGCCCTATCAATTTTTCTATTCGGGGAATCATCACTTTCGCTCCTCGGCGCAAACGGCCAGTGGCGAAATCCGCAGCTCGCGCGTTGCGAAATGTTCGCACGGGCAGCGGCATTGTGTAAAGAAGCTAGCGATTTAAATTTCGGTGCGGCGTGTACGGAGCGCTCTCGAAGCCGAGACGCGTCTCTCTCGCGCGCGCAAATCGTCGTCGAGACTCACTCGCGCGCGCGCGCGCGATGCGCGACGCGCGACTCGCGTATGCGAAGATGGAATTGCTATGCGGGACGCGCAGGAGCAGCATAACGGTAAGTCTCCGTTCGCAAACGACCGTGGTGTCATTGTGCCGCCACAATGCAAGGTTATTCATCTGAAATTCTTACGGCGGCATCAATCCTATCGTTCGATAGAAATCTCCCCTCCTACCACGGCCGAGGCAGCGTGTTTTTCAGCTTCATTAGAGAGACGTGCGCCCATGAATATGCGCGATACGCGAGGGCTGATCAGGCTGCCATATCTCGTCGCTTATCCGCGCAGACAATTTTCTTTGTAAACGCCTTTCTCTCTCTCTCTCTCTCTCTCTCGCCAGCATCGCGCGCATCCTGATGACGCGCGCTAATCTCGCACCTCCTCGAGCACCTCCGCTGCTTATTAAGCGATCTATTACGGAACGGACGAGAGCGCGTTTCACGCTGCGTGTGAGCCGCCTACGTGTGCGACAATAATCCGCAATGCGTTCGAGACAATCGTTATTTCTGCGCGCGACAAGACGCCGCGCGGAAGCATCACACCCAGCTCGCATTACTACGCGGCTAATTAATGACCCGCGCGATGTTTTACTCGTGCAGATCGTTAGAGACACGAGGGAGCGAGCTCACGCTATATTTTCACACTTCAGATTCAAGCAGTTTTTCGTCGTGACGGCTAGGAGCGTATCAAGGAGCAGAGACGCGGGTGTGTCGTTTGTGCGGTCGCGCTCGTACGCGCGTGTGCGTGTGCGTGTGCGTGCGCGTGCGCGTGTGCGTGCGCGTGTGCGTGTGCGTGGCGCGTACAGCAGTACCCGCGCCGGTATCTCGCATATACGTGTCTATGTATTTAGAGTAGCGCTTCGCGTGGAATACACGTTGGCTGCTAACTCAGCTGACCGGTCATTAATAAACCGAAGCCATTACCAGGCAAGCTCCGAATGTGCATGACCCTCTCCGTGTAGCCCGCGGTTGTGTGCGAGAGAGCGGGCGTGTGTGGGTGGGTGGGTGCGCGTCTAAAACCACTATCCTCGGAGTTTCCCTCCCCGATATCGAGATCCGAGACCGAGCCACTACGCCGTTCCTCCCGTTCTTGTAAGCACCCCCTTTGAGGCCCCGCGTGCGCCACCCCTACATCCTCTTCGGACGGAACAGCGCGCCGGCCAAGTCCGCCGCTGTAACTATAGACCGGTTATAGTGTTGCCCCCGCCGCTTTGTCATTTATAAATGTCCTCGCGAAATGACCCGTCCGTACGTCTCATCCCTTAAGCGCGGTCATTAAAGTCAGCCGTACTCGCGCGCGCGCGGTGAAATATTCCGGTTAGCCTGACGCGACGCGCGGACGGTTTTTCCGTGGAGCGAGAGAGCGAGCGAGCGAGCGAGCGACGAGCGCAAAATTATATCGCTTGGTTGTCGGGAAGGGGGAGAGAGATTATCGTGAGCGCGAGTTGCGGAGCGCGGGAGGGAGAAGGTGGATACGCACACGCACACGCACACGCACACGCGTGGTACACGTTGCAATTAGCGTTAGACGTCGCCCAGCGTGAAAGAATCCGCTGTCTTTAATTGCACTTTGAGCCACGAATCCGAACCGTAGGCTGCATAATGCATGAGTATGGCCGCCGTTTGCGGCCGGAGGTGAAAAGTGCGCCTAAAGTCATTGCGATTCCTCGAGCCGAGCGGAGGAGAATCGAGGAATTACGGCGAATTTAGATTCTAATCCAGTCGATGCGCGATGCAATTGTTACATATGCTCACATGCCATCATGCTTGTTTCCAGGTAGGCGCTCTCAGCTCGAGAGGGCTCGATGAGGCCCCGTGAAACTCTCGTAAACACATGACACACTTTGTGTGTGTGTGTGTGTGTTTATTATTTAACTCAGATGTATCCAAGACCCCGTTTTATTCAATGACATCCCCCACGCAATTACCGGATTGTTTCTCGTGACTTTGCGGCGAATTAAATCATCCCCCCTCCCCCGTAGCTTATGAGAAAAATGAAATTATTTTCTGGAACAATTTCACGGAAAATATTGTCACACGACTCGAGTCGCCGTCGGCTCGCGCAATTGAGGATCACCCAGAAAAAAATATTCTATGTATATGTAAAGTGATTTTTCCCATAGTCTCATATTCTAAGCGAAGCCTTTTGTGGGAAAAGGATTCCCCCCTTCCGATAAGGCGATCAAAACCATTCATTTAAAATTTATTAGATATTATTCTAACTGTTTTTCTCTTATCTCAAGAGGACCTCCTCTTATATCAATTAATTCTCCTCTTGTATCAAGAGGAACGCTTGTCGGAGTTTTTCCTTCTCCGTCTACTCACAAAGAGACATTCTCTTTCTGTGCATATAACAATCGTTGCCATATTTATTTTATGGACAACGTCTAGAGCAAAGAAAAAAAGAAGGAAGATCCTTATTCAGTTTGTGCTGTTTCGTCACGAACGAAGTTTAAGAATTTTTCGAGAAAATCAACTTAAAGACATATTGGCCCATATTTCGACGTAAGTACATACATATATCCATTTATTGCGTTGCACACTACATTAAATGCCATTTAGAGTAGCCAAAATTAAAAAAATTTATGTTTTTTCCTACTTTTTCAGTAGAGGGTCAAAAAAAATTTAACTTGAGAATTTTTTCTGGACAATTTCATAATTATTTTCTCTTCTTTCCCTATAAAGGAACATATAATCAGCAAAATATAAAGTACAAAAATAAATAATAATCCTTTTAAAAAAAGATTAAATAATTTGCGTATAAGAAAAAATTTATATTAAAATCAATAAGATTTGTACATATAACATATAATTCCTCTAACTTTAAGAGAATAATGTGTTCATAATATTTTCCTTTTAATTTTAAAGGAAGCCTCTTGAGACCTAATTATAAGAATAAAATCCTCTACAATTTAGATGATTCCGCTTGTTCTAAAATTACGTTTTTCCGGGTGTTACGAAACGCCGCTTGGTTTACGGGCAAGTCAAAAAGTCGCCGTCGGCTCGTGCAATTTGACACGATCACCCAGGCTGGTAGTCATCCGCTCGGGATATATAGCATCGCGGGATGTTTTTCTTATATTTGAAAAGATCGGTATGCGAGAGCAAGGGTGGCGTGCGACTCTCTCTCTCTCTCTCCCTCGGCTTGGCGTTGGGATAAGAACGCGAGTCTCCTCCGTCGCTGTCGGCCGAGATTTGAGGGAAAATAATACTGACGCCCAGGAGGGTGTGTTTTGTCCCGTTGTGGCATTGAATGGCGTGTCTATTGTGAAAATTATGGTATCCTCGGCGTGCGCAAGGAGACGCGCCCGCCGGAACGAGAACGAGCATATGACAGAGAGAGAGAGAGAGAGTGATGCGCGGTGAGCGGAGATTAAAATACCGGGCGCTGTTTCCTCGGAAGATCCAAAACTCGGCGGAAACGCGCGCGCGCGCGTATCGACCGCGTGTTTTTTGCCGGGATAAAAATTATCCCGCTGCGACACAGCGTCGTGTAAAAGATTCAAACGAGCCCGGGCCAGCAGCACGAGTTACACCGCGCGCGACACCACGAATAAAAATTCGACGAGTTCGGCGGCGTCGCGGACGGATCGTCTCGAGTCCACACGACGTGCCAACGACAGTTTCGCGACTTTTTCCTCTCCTTCCTTCCCCCCTCCCTCCCTCTCTCTCTCGTTTTTCTTCTTTCCTTCGTCGTCGGGGATGATCGATAAGACGCTCGATTGCAAAGGAACCGCGAGAAAAAATGGCAAAGTAGAAAAACTTGTTCGTGTCAGGAGACGGACCTCATGACACCTGTTAGCGCTTGAAATTTGATCGATCGATGACGACGACAACGTCGATACTCGTTCATAACTTTATGCGTGCGGCGAGGGGTCGTCGTGCGCGACGGTGAGAAAGGAGAGGAGAGAAGGCATATCAGACACGTTTATTGTGCCGCTCGCTGTATGGGGGGATTCGCGAGGCAGACAGATCGTAATATGATGTCGCCGGCCCGTAGTAACGCCGAATACAAGGTTTCCCTCTCAGAATTGACGAGTGCGCATCAAACCGTGGAAAAGAAGCCTCACCACTGCCCAAGTATTTTTACACGTCACCGGAGATGCGCCGCGTGCACACGAGCTGCGCGCGTTCGCGCGACGCGATCCGCCCGTGTCGTCTCCGAAAATTCGACGGTCGCGTCTCTCGCGCGCGATCGCGAGACGATATTTTTTATGATCAATTATGAATGACAGCCATCGGTCCCCGCTGATAGCCAAGATCTCACTTGCACAGAACGTCTTTTGCACACAAATGTTAAATCTCGTTAGATTTTCATTTATGTTTTCGATAAAAATACGATAAATATATAGAAAAGGAAAAGTACACCTCACCGATTTTTTTCATTTTGAAATATGTCATAAAGGATGAAATTCTGAGTGATTTTTCCCAATACAATTATATGGGGGTCTCGCTTATAGCTTCTGAGATATTTGACTTTAAAGTTTTATAATGGTACGTTGAAGTATATTTGAAGTAGACAAGCAGTTTTCATTCACTTTAAATATAGGAAACAATACATATAAGCGGGAGAGGGGCTCCGCCCCTCCCCCGCACCCCCTCCCGAAACAAATCCTAACCTAACCTAATCTAACTTGTTGCATCTTTATATATTTTTGGACATTGTTGAAAAAAGTTCTAAGATCTATCACCTGGCTCAACTTAACTTGTTATAATATCTGCATATAATTAGGTATTGTGGCTTTTAAGGAGATCTTTTCAACATCGTCCAACAATATATAAAGATGCAATAAGTTAGGTTAGGTTAGGATTTTTTTGGGGCGGAGCCCCTCTCCCGCTTATATGTACTGTTTCCTATATTTCTATGTATACACTATATTTGGATTAACTGTTTGGATTGTACTGTAAATAACGTCATCGCTTATGATATCTGGAATTTAATTCCAGGATAAGCAAAATTCCAAAACTTTAAAATCAAATATCTCGGAAACTATACGCGACCCCCGTATAGTTGTATCAGGAAGTCACTCAGAATTTCACCCTTTATAACATATTTCAAAATGAAAAAACCGGTGAGGTGTACACCTTTCTATATATTTACCTCTACTTCAAATCTACTTCAACGTACAATTATAAAACTTTAAAGTCAATTATCTCAGAAACTATAAGCGACCCCCATATAATTGTATTGGAAAAAGTCACTCAGAATTTCATCCTTTGTAACATATTTCAAAATGAAAGAAATCCATGAGGTGTACCCTTTTCTATATATTTACCAAAAGCACAAAAATATGAAACGTCGGAACAGTTCCGTCTCTAACCTGAGCAGCACACTAAAATAATACCCGTGAAATAATCGTGGCCACTAATGGATCAAGAGAAGAATGCGCGGGTCAGACGGAGGGCGTCTTTGAACGTCCAAAAAATACAGGCGGCTGCGAGGGTCCACGACAACGCCGTCGTCGCCGAGCGTTTACAACATGTCGCGGATACGTCGCGCTGCAATTTTCGGGCCTCCTGAGTATATTTCCACGAGCCGTGTATCGTTTACGTCGCTCCCGCACCCTTTTCCCTTCTCGCGCGTGTCCCTTCGATCCCCGCGCGTATCCCACGCGCCTCGCCTCGAAGATTCGATACTCGAACATAAAAATCAGCTTTGTCCCGACACGCCGAAGGGGACCGCGCGCGCGCGCGCGCGCGACTGCGAATTCGTGACCGCCAATGTATATTCCGCGTTTCTCGAATAATCCTCTTGACAGCACTCTTTCATACTCGCATACTCCGGGGAAGGGAGGGGGGACACACCGGGAAATCGCTCTGCGATCGCGTGTGTGTGTGTGTGTGTGCAAGATCAACGAGTGTGCAAAATAATTTAACGTGTCGCCGGTCGATACTTTGGGAATTACTGTACACGATAAATTTTAACAACAATCTCACGCGCAGACGGGGGCGTCGCGCGCGCGCGACCGATGCGGTGAGAATTCAAGAAAAGATCGCCCGCGATAAAATGTTGCTGCGACGTTTAAAGTTTTAAGCACGCTGGTTCAATGCTCGATCGATCGGCCGGCGGGTGAAAGCGAGAGAAATGGAAGCGAAGAGGGAGAGAGAGAGAGGGAGGGAGGGAGGGAGAGAGAGAGAGAGAGAGAGAGAGAGAGAGTCTGCGCCGCGAGAAATGATTGGCGAGTTTTAAAACGGACCATAAATATAACGGACTCATCAATAATGCACGCGCGCTATCAATATATGAAGAGAGAGATGCGAGGATATGTATCAACGTAATGGCGGTTCTACCGCCGACGATTCCGGGCTTTCCCGACGGCGCCCCCGCTCCGGCGGCGGAGTGCGGGGACCCATATTGCGGCCAGGATGTTTCATTAAATATTTACGTAGCACCGTGCTGCTATCAGATACGCTTCAAAATTCATGTCGATTGGCGCGCTATGACCGTCGATTGAAAAGCCCCTTCTCGCCCCTCCCGCGTCGAGCATAACTTTACGAACCGTGGAGCCGGAAATGACGCCGTTTCTGCGCGCCCGAGAGTGATCCTTGCGGATGAATATTTCAGCAAAGGAAGGTGTCCTCCCAAGGACGCTCCAGTGAGAGTCATCAAAGATTAATCGTTCGAAAAATTTACCGATCGCCGGGGTGGGTGTGTTATTCTTCTGTGGGGGGAGGGGGGAGGGGGACGCGCGACCTCTCAGTCATCCGAGCTTCATTTGAAACTCGTCCACAAGAAGAGCGGCTCCCGCCCGCTTTCCTGTCGCAATGATTCGCTTGATCACGATTCACGAATTATTTCCGAATTTGCACGAGGGACGATGTTAATTAGTAATCGCGAGCACCCGGTGTGCATCCCGCGATGTGTTTCCGAGGTGTTATATAATTCGCGAGGACGAGGTCGACGTGCGGCTGCTGATCTCTGGTACTTTTCCGCTCCTAAGAAATAATTCCACTCGAAATTGTTCCGCGCAATTGTCGCGCTGACAATTGCACAATCGTACAATAATCGCACAGTGCGCGGTCGAGATTAACGACGCGACCGACGGCGAAAGAACGAGCTTTCCCAGGCGCGCGCGCGAGCGCGAGCGCGCGGAGATCATCGGAGATATCGATAGCCGGACGGTGCTCGAAATTCCGGCAGAAGCCAGGCCCACCGCAGAGAAATTTCACGGGTTATCAGGGCTTTCGAACGAGGCTGTAGTTGACGCCTTTGGTCACATTGATTCGTCTGCAGTGAGAATAAACGAGAGGTTGCAATACGAGACCGGGTACTCGTCATACTCTCACGGCGTCGATGGTCACTCAATAGCCGATAGTGAAGGCTTAACGAATCACAATGCAAATGGCAGCCTGGCTGAATTGACTACCCAGGACACGCGTCACCGCCACGGCGCGGCCGATCGGTGGATATTGAATTCCAAATTCCTCAATTATCGGCGGACAGTGCTCTATTTGTTATACTATCTGGCGAGCGAGGCACGTAGAGGAGCGATCAGCTTAGACCCGAGCCCGAGCGGCTCTGAAATATGCCGTTTACGGTGACGTGAAGGTACGCGACGGAGTGCGTTGCATATGTAATTCCTACTTAGAGTCACCATTACCGTAATATACGGCGCATTAACTAAGCTTCTACCTTCGATACTCCAGACTCGACTTGCTCGACCGCTTCTCGCTTCTCCGTCCCTCCTCTTTCGCCCGTTCTTTCTTTCTTTCTTCCTCCCTCGCCCTCCCCCTGTCTATCCCTCTCTCTCTCTCTCTCTCTCTCTTTCTCTATATATTTTTTGCTAAACGTACACTAGATGCTAAACGGCGTTAAACAATACGGAAACCTGCATGTGTATGTTTCTTTTTTCAGCGCGTTCCCAAGGAACACGCACGTTTAAAAGCGTGAATAAATTGTGCTTTCTACTTCTTTCCTGCTTTTTTTTTTCTCTCTCGTAGATAGGCGAGCGAGCTAACTGTGCGCGATCTATTGAACGTTTCCAGGCTGCTCACCGGATATGTGATGTAAAATGAAAAAAGGGAATTCTTGTTACCGGTGTCTCTCTTCAATATATCTGACACGCACCGGGCACTTAGTATTCCGCTTCCTGGCATGGAGTACTGTGAAAAGTTCTCTATTCTATTGCTTTAAAACCGATACTTAAACGTTCCATTCTACATGAAATGCCACGTTATTTACTGTGACTTTTAAATAGCCTGCACCTGAAACGTTGGCGCACAACCAACGGAACGGAACGATGTGTTGGTGAATCTTGACGCGGAAATTGTTTGCCGGCCTCATGCGTTCACAGCACAATTTATACCGTAAATGTTACGCGTACAAAGGAGTACATTTAATTTAGATAACAGAACAGGATAAAGACAATGTTTTTCGTGGCCCAGAAATGCAAGCAGCATTTAGGCCCTGCTTTGTATTTTTAAGTTTTAAAATTTGACATCTCGGCGACCGAATTCCGAGTTGAAGTTCTGTCAACGAGTCGCGAAATTCAGAGGGTTCATCCCAGGATTTAGGAGGCAATATTTTGTCGCTCATTTGTATCCCCCCCTTCCCCGCCGTGCTAATTACAAACCTCCCAAAGCGCGTCTCTTTGTAGGGTAGGTCCGGCATATGTGGGCATAGTTTTTTTAATTGGAAATAACACATCTGTATTATTGCAATAAATGATCAACAACATATTGACACACTCAGTAGGGGATAATGTTTAAGGTACAAAAGAATTTTTGTGAAAAAAAAAGAAAAATTTATGGAACGCCAATAATCACGAAATATTAAAAATATTCTGTAAGGGATAGATGGTCAGATGTGTACGGGGTTAGATGGTCATACGTGAAGGGATAGTTGGACATGCCTGTAATAATGTAGAAATTTTTTTACTTAATATATTTTTTCATATTTTACATCCTTTTATCAATTATTAACCTTTTTATTAATCCTCTTATTAATTATTAATAAGATAAAACATTTCTACAAGTTTCTTGTAGAAACCACGAACAACATTGGAGAGAAGGTTGAAAAGTAACGGAGAAAAGTAACGGAGAAAAAGGAAGAAAGTTATGAGAAATACACATTGTTTATTAAGGAGACTGGAGAGTCAGATTGCTGAAAAACCGTGCTTGTTTTCGATAATATCTTGTGACGAACTGAATAAATATGCAAGAATGAAAATTTTAGGTATAGTTATACAACATATGAAGAGTAGAAAAATTTTGTTTATTAACAATTACTCGTATAAATATACGATATATATAGCTGAAATATACTCTCCTTTTTTTTTTCGAGTTGTTATTTTTACAATAATATCTCGGCTCTCGGTGGTCCGATCAGAACGAATTTTAGCTAGAAATCTTAAGGAGGCTTATCATTATCCGGTGAAGCACTATAAAAAAAAATCGAACAAAATTAACAAAATGGCAGCTATTATTAGGAAAAAATTCAAATTTTTCAGTTCTTTTACAATAAAAAAATTAATATCTCGAAATGAAATATTTTGACGGAGTTGTCCATGGTTCACCTGAGAGCAGCATGAACAAATATTATTGCTTTAAAATTTCAAATCGATACGAAGCTCAGTTTTAGAGAAATCACAGCAAAAAGTTGAACAATAAAATTTCGAGAAAAATGTGTTTAAAATTTAAATGGACGTATATTTATGAGTATTTGTTTAAAAACAAAACTTTTCTACTCTTCATATGTTATATAAAATTTCCATTCTTCCACATTTATTCAGTTCGTCACAAAATCATTACCAAAAACAAGCACGATTTTTCAGTAATCTGACCCTCCAGTCCCCTTAAAGAAAGAAAAGAGAAAGAAATCTATTCGGCATTTTTAAACGAAACAAGAAGCTATTTAAAATGTACTGTAGATTTTAATGTTAGGTACCCAGGGAAAAATGATAGTCGAATAGATATCGGATCGACGTCTTTTATACGTCTTTTATACGTCTAAAGCATCCGAGAAACATCGATCCGATATCCATTGCTTGCTATTTCTCGCTGAATAGGCTGCCCATGCAACCCTGATAAAAAATGATCTATGGCCATCTATCCCATTTAGAGAGTTCGCGTAAAGAGATGCGTATACCGCGTGAAACGTAGTTTCGGTGATGAATTTTGAGGTTGAGCACGCAAATACAATGTTTTTCTAGTCGTTCAAGCCCAGATTGTTGTAACTCAAAATAAACCGTACTCGCAAGTTATTTTCCCGACGTGTGAAGCATTTTGGAGGTTAATAGAAACATAAAACATTTATTTACTCACGATGACAATGTTTTTGTGCATCAGAAGGAGACACACCTATTCGTGATACGTCCAACTCACCGAAGTGACCGATCACAGCGCTAACGCCCAGCATATATTAACAAAATTATAGCAATTGACCATCAATCTTCTATGTGCATCTATCCCGGACTTACCCTATACATTACGCGATGCAATTATAATTTAGCTGAGCGCGCCGGAATTGCGATACATCGACGAGATATCCGCCGGGATGTGCTCCAGGATAATCTGTATCGAGCCGCGCCCCGCCGATAGGATTTCGCAATACTATCACTCCCCCTAATTCCTTAGGCCCTCCACATTAAGTGTACGATTGTAAGTCTCGGGTCAGATTCGGCTTGAACTTGGAACATTAAGCGGTTTCCACCTTCTCGTCGAAGCGGTATCCCCGCCGCGCCGTCGTCTTACTCTCTCGCCGCTCTTATCCATCTTTACTCGAAATTCGCGTTCGACTCCTCCGAGATGTGTAACTATCGAGTTCCTCAAGTTCGAATTCTCTTTAGATATCCACCTTAGCAGCGTCTGCCAATAAAGGGTCTAACACAGACTCACTCTCTCTCTCTCTGCCTCCCCCCTCCCACCCTCTCTCTCTCTCTCTCCCCTCCCTCCCTCCCTTTCACTCCCGGCGCTCAAGTGTGTCCAGTGTAACTCGGTGATCTCCAACTATCCCGTAGGATTACCAACTATTCTCGAAGACGGGGCCATCGGGGATTAGAGCTGCTGGTGGCTGGTGGCCCGTCGTCCCTTCCGCCAAGTACGCCTTTCCATGACCATCGAAATCACCCCTGCCGGCCCCCGTCTCTCCCGCCGCCCGACCCTCCCACGATCCCTTACTTCTGAATCCTATAGTCCAGGGTGGCTCTTGGACGGACCGACCGCCGCTACACCACCGCCGCTGAGCCAATATCAATTATAAGAGAAGACAAGAGCCCCGCAATCACGCCCGGGCAGACCTTAACGGATCAAAGGTCTTCCGAGGCTCGCGGCTGTATGGGATCACCAGTTTTTAGATAAGAAATACTTCAATTAACCGGCGGCCACCCCCGCTCTCTCGTTCGCCACCGCCCCCCGTCATCCCACCCCCTCCCCCGTCCAGGCGCGATTCCGCAACGTAACAACGCCGCGGAGCGCGTAGCTCCTCCAAGGATTAATCGCACATAAAGTCTCCCCCGAGGGTGGTTAAGGGGGCGGAAGTCGCGAGGGGGAGGACGAGGATCGCCGCTGACACGCGCACGATCGAATCCGTTAGGTTTTCGACGCAAACCGCCGCCCGGCAGAGACATGCGATGCCTCCCCATCCCTCTTCGACCCCAGAGAGAGTCACGGGAATTTCCATGGTAAAAGCCAAGGAGGCGGCATTTCGAACACGGACCTGAAAAAAAAAAAAAAAAAAGAAAATACTTCCTGCCCGCTACGCTGATCCTTCACAGCGCGCGCCATAAGGCGACGACACTCTGTTAACGCGCCGCCGAAAGCATATGCGTGCGCGCAGCACCCCGCCTATCCCAATTTCACGGGGAGGGACATTTTTACGAGAGCGCGATTCTCCCCGAGATCTTATCGCGCATGAAACATTCAACGTCTCATCCGTTCCACGCGAAGCCGCCTTTCCCATACAACCCGCCTCTAATAACAGCTATTAATTTATTTATGACCGCATCCGTATGTATGTGTGTGTGTGTGTCGCAACGGACCTTCCAACGAATCTCGCAACCGATTCCAAATTCGAGTGGAATGTGCGTACCTCAACTTTTCGGACTATCAGGAGGCATTTTTGCGGCTGCAAAACATTGAGAAAAATTCATCGTCGCGGGACAAATCCGAGGTCGTCGTTGTGTTTCTTTTCTTTCCGATTAAAGCAAAGATCGGAACAAGTTCCGACCGGCTCCGCTTCGCGCGTTTTCGATTTCGGAGCGCGAGACTAAACCCACAGCCCGTCGTTCCTCGCAATCTTATAACCCCATGGATTCTCATATGCACTTAGTTTTCATTGCTGACCTATCGTATGTAATATAATAAGATATATCGTAGTCTGTGGCTCCCTACGGCATACTGGCCGCTCACATAGCTTCTCGACTCTTCCTCGACCGTAAGCCAAACTCGGCTATCACATTTCCGCTCTTAAACGAAACGGGTCTCCCTTCTCCGTTCCTTTTCATCTTTCTGTGCTCTTTCGGGAGTCGCGCCGGGCGCCCCGATAGATTTTACGACGTGCGTCCGATATTTCGAGCAACGAGTCCAAAGCGACGAGACGAAGAGAACAGCCCGTTAACATCGAACGATACGAAAATCGCCAAGTCGCGTCCAAGTGTGTGTGTCGTTGTTTTCACCGTTGTTCGCTTGTTAATTATCACTTCAGCTCGATGGAGAAAGTTTCGGAAACGCAGATCGGAGAAACGGAGAGAACGCTTTGCCGTCGGCGAGCGAGTTACGCGAGGGGCGCGAGGAAGATAAGGGAAAAACTCGCGTCACTGAGGAAACTCAATCTCTCAATCAAAGCTGCTAAGCTTTGCCTACGCCGGGTCTCTCTCTCTCTCTCTCTCTCTCTCTCTCTCTCCCTCTCTTTCTCGCTGCATCAGAATACTCCTATAAATATTTCACGGGCGCACGCAGATTCTCCGGGAGACTTGAGGGCGAGTCGCGGGCGTATCTCAGGGGGCCTACAACGAGCGAGGGTGTCGCGCGCGACTTCTTTTTCTATTATACCGTGATTTTTTATTGACGAAGTGGACACGGTGGTCTCGCCAAGGGTCCGAGGACATCTATTACTTTGTTGCTTGCTTTTTTCGCCGCTGCACACCTCAAATACAGCGAGCGCGCGTTCCACACATGTGCCGGGCCGCGCGCGCGCGCGCGTACATACGAGGTCGGCCGCGACCCTTCGTCGCGAAGGGTGGAAACTTGGAAGAAACAAGGACAGAGGGTAAGAAGGACGAGGAGAGGGACGCTCTGGCGAGCGCTGGCAGCGATAGAGCGAGGACAACTCGGCAGAGAGAGAGAGAGAGAGAGAGAGAGAGACAGCGCGCGGCGAGGGTGGAGGAGGGCGGACGGGGGAAAAGAGAGAAAAAGAAGAGGGAAAGAGAGCGGTAGCTCGGGTGAGCCGACGAGCACGAGAGGGAGAAAGCGCGAGAACAGGTCAGTTTTGTCCCAGGCGTGCAATGCTCGAGGCCATAGATCACGCAATATCAGTTGTCAGGCTGACTCGAACGGATCGAATGGCGGAGGAGGCGATGGGGTGGACACGGGGATGCCGGGACAACTGGACACTGACTGTCCCTGAAGTGCGAGTGATGACCCTCGGGGGAGTCTCCCGGCCCATGCAAAAACGCCGCGGCCGAGTCCCTCCGCTCCTCGGCCGGAGGTAACCCCTCGGCCACGTCCACCGTCACCTTTTCCCCGTTTATGGCGAAGGACACATAAAAAGGAATATGTAACGAAGCCGATAATTCACGTTTCTGGTGATTCCGCCGCGGACGCGAGCCTCCCCCCTTCCCCCCCCCGCCGTTCCTTCTCGCCCGCTCGCCCGCCCGCCCGAGCTCTCACCGGGGGAGAACTTTTTTTTTATCGCTCGAATTCTCGGACAGCGGAGATTTCCGTTGTCCGGGAGGGTTTGAATATGGTTTGATAGAGCCACCGCGATCGGGCTCCGTACGTGTGCGTCTTTCTCCCTCTCGCTCATCCTCCCCCCTCTCTCTCTCTATCTCGATCTCTTCGTCTTTCTCTCTCTCTCTCTCTCTCTCTCTCTCTCTCTCTTTCTCCGTTCTCCGTTTTCCCTGCAGACCGTGAATACGAAATTGCCCGGTCGCCTCACCGGTGCCCCATTCGCCACTGACTTATTTATGTGATTGCCTATCGAGTCGATGAAAAACAATGTGCAACAGAAGTGTAAAGAGGCCAGAGGGGAAAGATCGATGGGTATAAGGGTGATCCTTCTCTATCTTCCTTGACCGTTTCGTGTAATTCCAACGGATTCTCTTCGCGCTTAATGTCTGAGATATATAAAATATGTTGGACGCCGGCCGACAAATCTCCGGCGCAACGCGGCGCGATGTGCGCGCGAACGATGCTTCGCCGGGCTTCGTACACATTTCCTTATTACACGAAGCGCGGTTAAATCGCGCGTTTATCATCACGCGTGAGT
This sequence comes from Harpegnathos saltator, assembly GCF_003227715.2. Classification (NCBI taxonomy): domain Eukaryota; kingdom Metazoa; phylum Arthropoda; class Insecta; order Hymenoptera; family Formicidae; genus Harpegnathos; species Harpegnathos saltator. The sequence continues at coordinate 147,667 of NW_020230524.1, read as the reverse complement.
GCTACAGCCGCGTGCCGATCGATCTGATCGCACTCTGCGTGTCTCGAGAGAATCTAGCTGGTACTCTTCAAACGCGCGATTTTAGTTTTTACGTCACGGTCTTGATGAGTTTGGTTCGCTGAAGTCTACGCGTTCGGCATTGTTATGAAAAAATCGCTGCGTCTAGCAAACAAGCAGACCGTGAGAAAACTTCGAGTTCGCCGTCAATGCGACGGATGCGAGCGAGAGGTCGAGTTGGCCCCGGACATATCGCTCTTATCAGCCTCGATAACGCAGGTACGACACTCCATATTTAGCGCGATCGCGTCGATCTTAAGCCTTTGTTGCACGTTTTTTTCTAACGAATATAATTTTGTGAAACTTGTTTTATTCGGGGGTTTTTAGGATCGCTGAATACGAATTCGGTATGAAAAATATGAAACTCACAAAATGGCGGATGAAATTTTCAAAATCAGCCGAATTCACTTGAAATTTTGAATTTTGTATTTTTCACACGGGATTTGTATTCAACGACCCCAAAAACTCCCAGACAATGATTTTGAAGTATATGTTATTGCTTAAGATTTCATGTAAACGAATTTATTCTCCAAAAACGACGGAGTTTCGTGTTCAGTATATGCTTATTAATAACAAATTACTTATTTAAAATGACTCTAAAAGTTGATGTATAAGTTAGAGAGGAACGTTTTAGTAGCCCAACAATACCAAGTATGCTAAAGAATAAGAAATAGGTGAAAAATTTAAATTATTGGAAAAACAAGCTTGGATGATAGGTGGCACTTTGGGAGGACCATTATGCAGCAAAGGATTAATCCCACGCGCTTTTCGACCCACAAGAGAGAGATAGAAACAGAAGACACCGCCGTAACTGGAAGCGATTTAACGCGCATGTAAATCACGGCGCGTCTCGTCTTCCTCGAGACGAGACTTCCACCCCGCGAGATGCTCTTCTCTCTCTTCTCCGATCGTCTCGCCGGAGCGTTTTTTCGCCTTGCGTTCCGATGAAAGCGGGAAGAGGCGAGGAAAGGTGAGGCCGGGCGGGCAGACAGAGAGGGAAATATAGAGAGCATTCGAATCTCCTCGATCTCCGCCTATAGAAGCGTTGGACAAAGCGACAGCGAGCACTAAAATTAGCGGCGAACAATGCACGTGGCCGGATTCAGACAGAGTTAAGTGTCACCGCTCCCTCCCTCTTCGCCCCGCCGCGTCCCTTCGTCGTTCGCGGTCTCTCTCTCTCTCTCTCTCTCTCTCTCTCTCTCTCTCTCTCTCTCTCCCCCTCCCTCTCTCCCTCCCCCTCTCTCCCTCCCTCTCTCCCTCTCTTCTTCGCTGTCTTTCTCGCTCGCGCGCGCGCTCACCGTCGTCAGCGACCCGTTCTCGATTTCGCTCGGGGTCTGTTGCTCTCTTCCTCTTCTTTTTCTCTCCCCCCCGCCCTACTCACCCCTTCTCTCCTTTTTTCCTCGCCTCCGTTTTCCTTTCCTTATGATCGAGATGGTCGCGGCGCGCAATTCGGGTGCGACTCGGCGCGCACTTGGCGGAAATTGTTGGCCATCGCCGCGCGCGATCGTCGCATCGCCGTTCTTCATCGCGCCCTCGTATGTGCGTGACGCATGCCGACGTTGCGTGCGTCTATCTATAGCAACGAAGAGAGCAACCGCGATCAGCGCGAGCGCGAAGTCCGCGCGATGAGAGCGTCTCTCTCTCTCTCTCTCTTTCTCTCGCTCGGCTGCCTCCCCTGTCGCTACCGTCGGTTCCGTTCGGTCTTCCGCTCCTTCCCGCCCCGGCCACCCCGAAAGCGTCTTCTTTTCTCGCTCGACTATTAAATTTACGGCTGCGACTGTGTACGCCCGCCGGTATCTGTACTCGCACGCCACCCGCTCGTCCCATCATGTCGCGCGCAATGTCGCGCCAACTTCTAAAATGTTTACACTCCCGAGAGACACGGCTCGCGATGTCGCTTCCGAAAACATACTCGCGCGTTTTATGGCAGATACAAGATGAACGGTTCCATTTAATCTCCGAGGAACGTAGAAATCGCGACGGTGCTCATCCGAAGCCCGCCGTCCGAGTGCAAAGTGATAAAAACGCGTCTGCGACGCGTGCGCGTGATTTGAAATTTCGGCAGAACTCGCCCTCGGCGAGTTCTTCTCGATCAGGCTCCACCGAAATGCGTCTCCTCGTCTCTTACGGCTTTTAACTTTCTTTACGAATTTTATCGAAACAATAGAGTTTCCTCAGCCTTAGCTCAAACGCACAGTTTCATCGTCTACAAGTCCGCCTCACTCGCAAAACTCGCGGCGATCCGCGACGAGATCAAGGGAGAAAATTATCGATAAATCTGAATGCTGGCCGCGCGTCGACTTGCCGTCGACACCCGTGTACAACGATTCGCCGTTATCACCAGTTGAAAAATTAATAATCGACCATCAGTCGGCCGATGAGGCCCGCTCTTCGACATCGTCGGGGCGACGATGGCGCGACGGTCGACTTCCGGTCGACGATGGGGTCCGAAAGACGAGCCGAAAGTTTTTGCGCACGGGCGCGGGCGTTGAGAACCGTCCTTCGAGAATTACGAGAGCGGAGGAGGGCGCAGGCGAGGGCGGGGACGCGGCGGCGGCGGCGGCGGAAAGTTTAGAGTGAAATTTGCCGTAAAATTATTGACGGAAGTCTAAGCGAGCACAAATCATAACGCTCCGTGAATCCGTACTGCGGGAATACGGCCGCGATTCCCTCGGCTCTTGTCGACCCCATGCGCGGCCTCCTCGCTCCCCCTGCCACCCCGAGCGACCCCCCTGCTGCTCCTCCGCCACCTCCTACATCATGCGCGCTCTCATTCTCTCTTTATCCGCTTCTTTCTCTCTCTCTCTCTCTCTCTCTCTCTCCTCCTCCTCCCTATCCTTCTCCTGCTCTTTCGAAGTCTGACTAGTTGAAGAACGTTCGATCTGTCTACATCACCCAAATGACTCGGCCTGGTGGTGGTGGTGGTGGTGGTGGTGGTGGTGGTGGTGTCTGTGTGCACGTTTGTGCACAAGAGTCCGCGTATATCAAGGGAGAAAGAGCGAGAGGGGGAAGAGAGAGAGAGAGAAAGAGCGAGCGGATCCAACCTGGATTATCTGCCGTGAAATTGTCTGATTTGCCTCCCATTTTCAACAGCGAGCTGTTTGTTTCAACGCTCTCTACGTTTCAGAGAGCGGCGGATTACTCGATATGTGCGCGAGGTTATAGGAGGAACGCAATTCCGCGACATGGTCATTTATTGGCGAAACCGCCGCGCGACGGGGCGGCATTTTCACGCTTTCCTTCTTTTTCCGTAAAATGCGAATTATTGTTCATCGCACGATCGACAGAGGCGAGGATGCACGGCTGCTATCATTATTTATAGCATAATTATTTATCGATGCACGCGCGCGCGCGCGCGCGAATAAGCGCGGAAGTGATTTCGACCAGTGGAGGAGGGGGAGAGAGGAAGAAAAAAGATTTTTCATCGCATATTGAAACTGGCACTTCGCCCACGCAAAGTACGCTCTTTTCAGAGCGAGAGCGGAGAAATCCCCGCGTCCAGACTCTGGCTGTTTATCCAGCGGCTTTATGCTGGATTTATGAGGAGGCAAATGGAAGAAAAACATGACTGGCACGTGTTTATTGTCAGCGCGCTCGCGCGACTTCACTATTGTGTCGCAGCGAGAGCCGGCCGCACTACTCTCCACCCTGGCCGTATCTCCTAGCACCTTTTCCTCTCCGCCGCTTCACCGGACTCCGCGTCCCCGTCCGATGACGTCCGACGCTACTTCTCACGTTACTCCGAGGAGCTTAGCGCTCGTAGACATACGACACGTAGAGGTATAATGCTGAACAGTACTCAGCCAGCTATCGCCATATGTGATGTTGCGCTGGACACGTGCTTGCCGTGCACTGACATTTCCCTGCGCGACATTACGGCCGAGACACCTGGCCAGGTTTACGAACGAGAAAAGAGCACGTCAAAGAGAAAGAGAGAGAGAGAGAGAGAGAGAGAGAGGGAGAATTTCGGTAGATGAGAGGCAAGTCTCGGAGGTGAGGAGGAGAAGCGTCAAAGTCGTCGCGTTGACGATTCGGACGTACTTTGACACCCGACAGGATCCCTCGTTCCACGCGGGGAAAGGATACATCCTTCGACTATAATTAGTCACACATTACGCGACTCGTCGATAAATACTAATAGTCTAATATTCTCAATCAGCAACGTATACGCGAGTCTCTTGAAAATCTTCCCCCCTAAAGCCTCCCTAACTTCATCGACATGAAAGTCTGAAACAAGACACAGAACTGTGTCCTCTCCCTCCCCCTCTGCCTGGTCGGATAACGAGTCCCTACGAAATCGAGCAGGACGACAATTTGGTATCATACAATCTCTCATTTCGCGTTTGGCTACCTTACGGGGGGACCGCATCGAGATAACGGGGCGCGGGGCCCTCCGAGCACGACGAGGCAACATTAAGCATGACCAACGCCGTAATGATCGCGATCGCTACGGAATCCGCCGAGGTCCGCCGGCGCTCGCGGCGAGGACGCTCGGCGCGAAGAATGCCGGGTATATCGATTTAAGCTCAATAAAAAAGTCATTCGAGAACTGCAAAAGCGTCGTATTGGCTGTAAAACGTTTGGCGGGTGATAACATCCAGCCGCTGTTCGCGAGCGGGGCGACCGGCGCTGATGGTGGTAGTGGTGCTGGCGGTGGTGGTGGTAGTGGTGGTGGTGGTGGTGGTGGTGGTGATCTGGTGGTGGTGGTGGTGGTGGTGGTGATGGTGGGTAGTGGTGGTGGTGGTGGTGGGTGGTTTCCTGTCTGGTTGGCTGACTGGGTGGATCGTGTTTCTCCTTTCCCTTCGGCCTTCGGCGTTCCTTTCTCTCTCTCTCTCTCTCTCTCTCTCTCTCTCTCTCTCTCTCTCTCTCTTTTCCTCTTCCTCTCCCTCTCCCTCTTTCTCTTCCTCTCTCTCCGAGATCAGAGGGATGGCGTGGAACGGGCATGAGAATAAGGCCGACGGTGGGGCGGCGGATAGGGGAGAGACAGAGAGAACGTGGATGCTAGGGATCAGGCCGTTATTTAGTTAATGACTATTCTCTCGCTCGTAGGCGCTGCCAGCAGCGCGGCCAGCTTGGAATACAAGATCGTGTTTGAGATGCTCGGCGTGCTGCCGCTGCCGCTGCTGCAGTCGTTGCTGCAGTCGCTGCCGTTGCGGCCCTCGCCGCTAACCTCTCTCGGATAGCGTGCGGCGGATTCGGACCGTGGACAGTTCCGCGGGACTAGCCACCCCCTCCGTACACGAGAGAGAGAGAGAGAGGTGTATACATACACCTTACATTACTATTATGTACACGTATACCGAATACCGGACACTGCGAGTACACGCCGCTTTCGTCGCATTGTCGTACGTATATTCTTGCCCCGCCGGCGCTGATAACGCGCGCGCAGTCAGCAAGCCCGGGGGGGATGCGGAGGAATCTTACGTATGCGCCCCGCGGTAACTACGGACGTATCTGACTTCACGGGGAAGATTGGAGATTTTGTTTGCCGCTGATGACGAGCGCCGTAACGGGGGATGTAACGCTGCCGGGCGAATGTGTGTGTGTGTACGTGTGCACGTCGTTCCATTCTCCTTAAGGAGCTCACACTCGGCATCCGGGAACGTGAAGAAGAAGGAGTCGGGAATTAAATTAATACACTTGATTTCGCGACCGCTCCTCCCCGATACCAGTCGCGCGTTGAAGGGAGAGAGAAGCCCTCAAGATATACAAACTGCATTTTACAAACTTTCCCGAGGGATAAAAAACAAATCGCCTCGCAATTCTAGAAAATATCGCATCGACGTTCGAGGCCTTCCTTCCTTCCTTCCTTCCGGTTGGAAATCGCGACGATTCTTTCCGTCGCGAATGTAAGAATAAGCGGCGCGTGTTGAAGCAGCCTCACTTTGGGGCTCGCGCGACTGCCGTTCTCGTCGAGTCTGCAGTTAATCGCGGAATTTAAGAATGCAGAATAATGCAGCCTCGCCGTGCAACGATACGAATGGCGTCACCTCTCCTCCCCACACAGCCGCGCTTTTCAATACACACTCAGACTCAGAAGCCGGGATTCTGCCGCACGATATGAGTCGGTGTAGCGGCTATCGATCCTCGGTTTGTTCCTCTTTCCTGTTTTTTTTTTCCCTCTCGAAATCTGTTTATAAGGCGCACAGCGTGGCTTACGCCGAGCACGCGGATAGGGATTTCGCGGGGACGCGGGACGAACAGCGGGCGGTAGGAACGAGGGACGAGGATGGTGGTGGAGAAAAGTGCGAGATAAAAGTAAGCGCAGGTAGGTGCATGACGACGGGAGGAGAAAAGAGGAGGAGGAGGAGGAGGAGGAGGAGGAGGAGGAGGAGGAGGAGGAGGAGGAGGAGGAGGAGGAGGAGGAGGAGGAGGAGGAAGGAGGAGGAGGAGGTGGTGGTGGTGGAGGAGGAGGTGGAAAAGGAGGAGGAGGAGGTGGCGGAGGAGGAGGAGGAGAGAGGGCGAACGACGGAGGAGCGGGGTACTAATATCGGAACATCGACGGCGCAGTCGACTTGGGATTCGAGCGAGCTGGATGTTTAATTAGGAGCCAACGAAGGCAGGATCCGTAAAGAGACGCCAGGGGGGGATTCGTGAGGGAGGACGAGTGGGAAGGCGCGGAGATGGAGGGATTCGCGATGCGCAGGGATAGAGATATATCTATGTATAGGTACCTACACCTACACTTACACGCGTGCACGCACACTCGCAAGCGTGTACAAGCGAGAACGAGGGGGGGAGAGAGAGAGAGAGAGAGAGAGAGAGAGAGAGAGAGAGAGAGAGAGAGAGAGAGAGAGAGAGAGAGAGAGAGAGAGAGAGAGTGAGAGAGAGAGAGTGAGAGAGAAAGAGAGAGAGAGAAAGAGAAAGAGAGAAAGAGCGAACGCGCGAGCCCCTGTCGTTCCTCCTACAGCTTATCCACCTCCATTACTCGATGGAGCTGGCGAGAGAGAAAAGAGAGGAAGGAGGAAAGAAAGAACGAAAGGAAGAAATGGCAAGAGCGAGAGAAGCGCGCAACACAGGCGGCCAAGGAATTGTCTGCGATTTTGTTTTACCTCTCGCGGCTACCTCTCGATCGCGTTCATCGATTTCTCACACTCGTGCTCTCTCCGCCACGGCCGGGGTACCCCGGGGTCGCCGCCGCCTATGTTCCCGCCGTCAGAAGGGGACGACGGAAGCTGCGCGCGAAAGAACGCAAAGTGGCCTGAAATCTTCATGCTTGCAGCTCTCGTTGAGCTAGCGCGCGCGTTGTGCAGTTTACAACGCTTGGCCGCCGCTACTACAATCTATCCCTACAAAAGACTGCTGCTGCGCACGCTCGCTCGATTCGGACGTTTGGTGCTGCAGCGGCCAGATAAACCCGCGGAATTAGTTCCCCGTGCCGCACGCGCGCGCGCGCGCGCGCGCGCGAATCGTGCGAGCGTTGTCGTTGCGGAGCCGCGTTACCGGACGCGAGTAGCAAGAGCATGGGAGAAACTTTTTTAATATGCCGCCTTGATCGCGCTGTATGAATTATCGATCGAGGCGCGAGGTATGTACAGCTGATGGCGTTACAACTTTGACAGGCGAAACATACTGAGGTGTAAAGTTTGATAGCCGATGATATTAAAAGTACGATATTAAATGCATATGATACAATTTCCCTTTTATCCCTGCCCCCTCTCCTCAATATACACGAGTATAGAACGTGGATAAAAATACATTAAAGGATTATGCATTGGGTGAATGGCAAAGTTTCGATGGGTTGTTGCTCGGAGACGCGACCAACCCACTTTTATGGCAGCACTTGCGAATATGTAGATATGTAATATATTATTGGATAATAAGAAACAATGGCGATTGCTTGGCGGAATAAACAAATCGTTTTTGCTGAGATTTCTCAATCTGCCTCGCCGTCGCGAAATTTATCACGTCGTTTGCGCTCATTCGATACACAAAAATACGCGAAAGGTATCGCTTGTAATTATTCACCCAGAAAAAAGTATTCTATTTGTAAAGTGATTTTTTCCATAGTCTCATATTCTAAGCGAAGCCTCTTATAGGAGAAGGATTCCTCTTTCGATAAAGCGATTAAAATTCATCTCAAATCTATTAGATATTATTCTGTTTCCCTCTTATTTCGAGAGGATTTTCTCTTTTATCAATTAATTTTTCTCTTATAACAAGAGGAATACTTGTCGGTGTTTTTCCTTTTTCATCTACTCACACAGAGACACTCTCTTTGTGCGATATAACGATCGTCGCGACATTTATTTTATGGACAACGTCTAGAGCAAAGGAAAAAAGAAGAGAGATCGTTATACAGTTTGTGTTGCTTTTCCCGGTTATTTCGTCATGAATGAAGTTCAAGAATTTTTCAGAGAATATCATCTTAAAGACATACTGGCCCATATTTCAGCGTAAGTACATACATATATCCATTTATCGCGTTGCACACTATATTAAATGCCATTTAGAGTACCTAAAATTACAAATTTATATTTTCTCCTACTTCTTTAGCGGAATCAAAAGAATATTTAACTAGAATATTTTCCGGACAGTTTCATGATAATTTTCTCTCCTTTCCCTGTTAAGGAACGTATAATCAGTAAGAATAAAGCACATTAAAAATAAATAATAATCCTCTTGAGAAAAAATTAAATAATCTGTGTATAAGAGGAAATTTAAGGACATTAAAATCAATAAGATTTCCATACATATAACATATAATTTCTCTAACTTTAAGGAATCTAATTTATTGCTCTAACTTAGAGGAATTCTCTCGAGGCCATATATAAGAATAAAATCCTTTAAAATTCAGCTTGTTCTGAAATTACTTTTCTTTGGGTGTTATTTTTCAAAGTACGAATTATCGAATTATCGTCTCGAGAGAAGACGACAGCGCGTCTTGCTCGATCGAAACCTCCCAAGTAAATGCGAATATTTCTCTACATCCCCGACGTCCAGACTCAATTATACGAGGGCGCACGAACAAACGCGAATGTCTAGGCGAGTGTCTAGTCGTCTCAACGTTGAAATCGCAAAGAGGATTCGCCGGAATACGAAAAAAAGGAAGCACCGCGGTTGCAAAAGTGTCCCGGCTCTGGCTAGCTTCACACGTTTTTTTCTTTTTTTCGTTTCCTTAAAGTACCGAATATCGATCTGGACGCTTCTCCTCTCCGAGGTCCGAGTCGATTAAAATAATTCCACGTTGCACTCATCGTCCGTTCCGTCCTCGCGTGCGAACGACACAATCCCTCCGTTGCGACATATTGCGCGAGTAAATCAAATTTATTCGCGCAGGACAACGGGAGCGACCGTCGCGACGCGAGCACACGCCGCGACGACAATCCGAAGCGATTCGAACGGGAGGGCCGCGAACATCAATCCGAGGAGTGGACAATGAGCGGCAGGAGAGGGCGAGGAGATAATGCATCTGCCCAGTAGAAGAGTAGTCTACCGACAGGCATGTAAGAGGATTGCTGACTTAACGGTATACAACCACCGGCGTCATCGTTCCGGAATTGGATCCGCTATTTCCGACACCTATGCTGTTTTTCATTCGCCAGGAAAATGTATGAATCGTGTTATGGAGGCTTTGCGAGTGTGCGGCTAATGGCTGCGGAGAAGTTCCATCTACACCCTAAATCTACCTCTCCGCTGTCGACTCGCATGGCCAACACGTGAAACCACGCACACACACACACACACATGCACACACGGATGTGTGCTCGTGCGTGTCGGCGGCAACGGTGCGACTGTCGCACGTTTCGCGCGCGTAACGAGTGTGCGCGAGTGCGTGAGCGAGTGCGTGGGTGCTCAAATCTGCTCATAGCGGCCTGCTGCTTCGCTATGCACCCATACCTCACCTCATCGGCGCAAATCTCATTTCATGACAGACATTCGGAAAAGAGATTAACGTCCATTTTCCGCGGAGTCAGTTTCAACTCTCTTTCCCTCTCTGCCGCCCTCGGCCCTCTGCACCCTTCCTATCTCTGTTTCTCGCTGGGGAGACCACCTATTAAAACGATTACTAACCAGTCCCGAAAAAGGGCTCTTACACTCACCGTCGCCGGTTGTAACGTTCGGTAACTTTGAGCCGGCTATCGTCGTCGTCTGGCCCGGGAGTAACGCTAATCCGAGCACCGAGAGCGCCCACACCTTCGTCCAGGAGGAGGTGGATTTTTCGTTCGCCGCGTCGGTCTCGTCGTCGCAAACTGCACGGCTTTGTTCAAGCATGTCGAATCTGCGGGAGGAGTTTCGCGACAACGAGCTTCGTTAACGAATTCTCGCCATTGATTTTCACGTTCCACCGCCAAACACGCGAATTTATTCGACACAGTTCGCACACGAGTGACCCGTGTCAGTTGGTTGGCTCGCCGATGATGGCCGATCTCTCAATTATGCCGACGAGCACGAGTTGCGCTCTCGAGATACGTTGAATCGTAATTTTACAGCGTGCTTCACGCCGAGACCGCGCACCGGTCCCCCCGATGCGTAATGTTTAACGTAGCCGCGGAAGAGAGAATGGTGCGATTATGCCACGGTTCCAGGACCTACATCAAGTTCTCACAAACGTCTATGTAGATTATCAATTATTAAAAACACGTGGGGGTCTCTGAGGCCGCTGAGGCTCCTCTCTCATCTCGCCGTTTTATTCCACGAATCTCTGTCGCGACTCCATATTGCCAACTCCCATGAATCCAATCTGAGAGTACTATCGTTGTCTTTAATGACATGAATTCCGCGTGACTTGAGTCGTTGAAGCTTCAAGAGCGCGGCCAAGCGGGCTCGCAGAGGGAACCAATGACATTACGCGACGAGAAAGAGGCAACTTTACTACGCAGTAATCTTGGCATAGATAGCCAGAGATTCTCTCTCTCTCTCTCTCTCTCTCTCTCTCTCTCTCTCTCTCTCTCTCTCTCTCTCTCTCTCTCTCTCTCTACTACACGGGATATATAAACAAATAAAAAATTATAGAGTAAGTCCGGGATAAATGAGCACAAGGGATAGATGGCCTATTGCTATAATTTTGTTAATTTATGTTAGACATCAGCGCTGATCGGTCAGTTATGACTTGGATGTACCACGAGTAGATGTGTCTCTTCCTGATGCATAAGAACACTGTTATTGTGAGTAAATAAATGTTTCATGTTTCTATTAACCTCCAAAATATTTCACACGTCGGAAAAATACCTTGCGAATACGGTTTATTTCGAGTTGCAACATTAGATCCGGGCTTAAACGACTAAAGAAAAAACATCGTATTTGCGTGCTTAACCTCAAAATTTGTCACCGAGACTACGTTTCACGCGGTATACGCATCTTTACGCAAACTCTCCAAACGAGATAAATGATTCATTTCATCATCGGGATTAGATGGGCAGCCTACTCAGCGAGAAATAGCAAGCAATGAACATCGGATCGACGTTTTCTAGATACTTTAGACATATAAAAGACGTCGATTCGATATCTATTCGACTGTAATTTTTCCCTGAGTACCTACTACCCTGAGTACATTAAAAACTTCGGTACATTTTAAATAGCTTCTCGTTTCGTTTAAAAATGCCGAATAGATTTCTTTCTCTTTTCTCTCTTTGATAAACAATGTTTTCCCATAGGGCCTTTTTCTGTGTTGCCACTTTTCAACCTTCTCTCCAATGTTACCCTTGGTTTTTATAAGAAACTTATGGAAATGTTTTATTTTATTAATAATTAATAATAGGATGTAAAATACTAAAAAAATAAATAAAGATAAACAAATTTCTACATTATTCCTTCAGGTATGACCACCCATCCCTCACAGAATATTTTTAATACTTCATCATTATTGGCGTCCCATGAATTTTTTTCACAAAAATCCTTCCGTACCTTAAACATTATCCTCTACTATGTTGTTAATCATTGATTGCAATAATGCAGATGTGTTATTTCCAATTATATCGTAAATAATCGTCTTTCATAAGATGTGCGACAAACTCCTCGTCGAGAGAAAACCAGCTCCGTAACATAAAAAGAGAAAACTCATCACACAAGTATTAAGTTTGTTCTCGCGGCCCACAGCCAATCGCGACGCTTCGGCCGAGCCTGGACGAGCAGACTCGCTGGTCGCCAACGTCAAAATTGGTCATCGTGGAAACAAGTCGCGTCGGGCCGTTGCGAACGCTATCTCACCGCCTTTTCCGGAAAGCGCGGCGATATCTCGCTCGCTGGTGCGCTCTGGCGCATGTGAGAACGACGGGGGCACTCTCGTCTCTGGGAAAAGCACGACGGAATACGATGAATTATCATTAAGCGCACATATGTGACGCTCTAAACTCCAGCGCTAACGATAATTGCATTATCAAGGGCGAGGGTCGGCGATTTTCGGGGCTCGGGCGAGCTACACTCGGGGTCAACGATACGTACCGCTTGACCCCCGAACTTACGAATACAGCGAGCAAATGTAACTATGGTCAGTGTGAACGAATGCCGCGTTATACATCATTAGACCCCGCGAGGGTTTCGATGAGCCGCTCTCGTGGGTGTTAGAGAATCGCCAGATGGCCTTCCGCTGCCAAACGACGGCGGATATGTTTAGGGAATGAAACGATCTCTTTCTCTCTCTCTCTCTCTCTCTCTCTCTCTCTCGCTCTATCCCCCTCTCCTCCTCTCACTCCGGGTGTGCCTCCGAGCCTGCGTTGTCGATTTCTTAGATGAGAGCCCGTCGGATTCTACATTTGCGCGGAAAGGAAAAGAGAAGGAATATTTTATATTATTTTGATCTAATACGTCGAATTGATCTCAATAATATAAAACAACGTTTTCCAAAGAGTATGTGTGTGTGTATGTGTGTATCGGACGAAGACGCGAGAACGAGTCCCGAAATGCACGCGGCCTTATCCACGAGTATATATATATATATATATATATTCGTGATGGTCATCGCGATATCGCAGAACGGTGTAAGGAAAGGGTACATAAGGATGGTGGTTTCCTTCGCTCCATCAAAGATGAATCGAACCACCCTCCGGGCATCGTGATTAAGTTGCACACTCGGTTAGCGGACACGGCCGGGTCGGGGCCCACGAATGAGATGATTGGCGGCGAGGAGCTACCGAGGAACGAGGAAGCTTAATGAGAGCAAAAAGGAGGGCCGAGGCAAGAGGCTGTGGGGTCGCGTATGACGGCCGGCACATTCGGAATATCAGCGCTGATGATGATGAGTCCACATGTTCGGCCACACGCTCGTCCACTAAACTCCGCAGTAGCAGAAGGGTGTACGTGTGTGTCTGTATGTGAGTGTGTAAGAGAGAAGGAGAAAAGGGGGGAGAGAGAGAGAGAGAGAGAGAGAGAGAGAGAGAGAGAGAGAGAGAGAGAGAGAGAAAGAGGGTGTGCAGCGGAGGAACGCGACGGAGAGGTTGAGAGAGAAGCCGAACCAACTCCCGGGGGACGCTGCTCGATTTTGAAGTCCTCCTCTCTCGGAGTCGCAGACCGTGCGCGCCACCGCCGACTCCCTCTGGAACTCCTATCCGTATAGGAGAGATTTAACCGTAGACGACCCTTCGACACGCTCCACCTAGGTGCCACTCCCGGTCCCACCCGTCCCTTCGACAAATCAATTCGGACATAACGTTGTAAATACGGCATTGCACAGACCGGGAGATTTGCACAGCGTCGGCGATGGCACTTTGGCCGGCTGCTCGAGGCCGACGGAGATGTTACGGTGCGCGAGGCATCGACGCGGATCTCGATTACCCAGCAAGAGAGAGAGAGAGAGAGAGAGAGAGAGAGAGAGAGAGAGAGAGAGAGAGAGAGAGAGAGAGAGAGAGAGAGAGAGAGAGAGAGAGAGAGAGAGAGAGAGAAAAGGAGGGAGGGTGAGAAAGAGAGACAAAGGTCACAAGCATCCGTTTCGGCGCTCGCCAGAGCGTGCAGGCCGTATCTAAATTGTTCCCAATGACGGTTCACTGCCAATTTGTCGGGGCGGCCTCGTTGTCATCATATTTGGCGCTTTGAAATGGAAATGTGCAGACGCGAGATTAAACGCGCGCGCGCGCGTTCTCGCGAGCATGGTCGAGCAGGATGAGCCGGTGATGTAATCGAGCCCGGTCGCGGGATTTCACTGCGCCTCGCGCGCGCGTCTTTCATACGCGCCGCCACTAATACCGATCTAACGCGACGAACGGTCGGTCGCTGTGAAAAGCACGCGCGCGCCTCCCCGTGAAATGTTATCTACGTGCGTGAAGAGCCACTTGAAAATCGTTTTCAAAGCGAATGATTGAAATGGTACTCGATCTATCGACACAGCCAAGCGTGTCGGCATGACGATATGAACGAGGGACAGGGCTGCGCGCGATTCTTATCGCTAAGGGTTCCCGCCACTCCATTCATCATCCACCGTAACGCGATGTCTTCGTGTAACGTACGAGAGATTTGATTTTATACATTTGATCAATTCCGCAGATAGCGCAGAGAGCGAGTCTCGCGAAAGAGAGACAGAGACAGAGACAGAGAAAGAGAGAGAGAGAAAGAGAGAGAGAAAGAAAGAGAGAGAGAGAGAGAGAGAGAAAGAAAGAAAGAGAGAGAGAGAGAGAGAGAGAGAGAGAGAGGAGAAAAAACGTTGCATGTGACAAAATAAAAACTTTCGGGGAAAGAGATCGTTGAATCTCATCGAGCAATATTTCTTGACCGCGGCGCCGGCCTTCTTCGCAGTCAAGCAAAATTTGAAGAAAAAGAAAAAAAGAAAATTACCACGTGGCCAATAAGGGAAATGTCCCAATGGCCGAACACGTCCCAGTACCCGACCACTTTGAAAAAAAATATTTACTATTTATTTTAACAATAACGAATAAAAATAATAATTATTGTAAAAAAAAGATAAAGATTTACCCTTACTTACCCCCCCGCCGATGACCTTGACCTTGATATTTTATCAAGGACACCTTCCTGAGTATCAATCAAAGGGTTTTAGCCGTCGCTCATTGTTTATTAAAAAATAATTAACTAAAAAATAATTAACTAAAAAATAATTAACTAAAGAAATTTCATAAATAGAATGTAACTTTCTGACAGTGTGTACAAATTTAAGGAATGAGCACATGCTATACATGTCTTATACATGAATATATTCATCGTACTACTGACCTTCAACTTCATCTGTGCTTTTTAGTCGCAAACAATTTTTTTTTATAACTATGCAGAAATAGGGACCACCTCACGATGTCAATAATTTTCACATATGTTATCAAGGTTTTGTAATGTTGTTCTGTAATGAGTAATGTTCTGAAAGTTTTAACCCGCGCTCATTGTTTATAACAAAGTTATGAACAAATGAAGTTTCATAAATTTTTCCATACAGTTAATCCAAACACAGTGTATATATAGAAATGTAGGAAACAGTTCATATAAGCGGGAGAGGGGCTTTGTCCCTCCCCCGCATCCCCCCCAAATAAATCCTAACGTAACTTAACTTATTGCATCTTTATATGAAAAGATTTCCTTAAAACCTACAACAACTAATTGTATGCAGATATAATAAGTTAAATTGGATTA
This sequence comes from Harpegnathos saltator, assembly GCF_003227715.2. Taxonomy (NCBI): domain Eukaryota; kingdom Metazoa; phylum Arthropoda; class Insecta; order Hymenoptera; family Formicidae; genus Harpegnathos; species Harpegnathos saltator. The sequence goes on along the minus strand of NW_020230524.1, from coordinate 132,103 downwards.
GGTGGTAGATCTTAAGAGAACTTGTTCAACAATGTCCCAAAATATATAAAGGTGCGATAAGTTAGGTTAGGTTAGGATTTGTATGGGGAGAGGGTGCGGGGGAGAGACGAAGTCCCTCTCCCGCTTATATGTACTGTTTAACATTGTTTAACCCTTTGTATCCTAACGGTACTTCAAAGTACCGCTCTATATATGCGCTCTTGAACCTTTTTCCCGTCATTCTTGTCGGTACTTACAAGTATCACGTCAAAATTTAATCGTTGAATTGTTACAAAATTTATTTTCCTGTTTCTTATGTTTATGATATGCGAAGAGTTATTTAACTACGCAAAAATTTAATAAGGTCTTGGGTAAATTAATTTAGGATATAAAGGGTTAATGTATATTGTGTTTATGTACACAGTGTCGGAAAATTACATTCTATTTATAAAATTTCTTTCGTTAATTATTTTTTAATAAACAATGAGCGACGGCCAAAACCTTTTGATTGATACTCAAGAAGGTGTCCTTGATAAAATATGTCAAGGTCAAGGTCATCGGCGGGGGGTAAGTAAGAGTAAATCTTTAACTATTTGATTAATAATAGATATACATTGGCTTAAATCATTTTTTCCTACTTAAGGAAATCTTAAGTTTTCGAATAAATGCAAATATTTATATCAAAACTATTCTTAATATTGTATATTGTATTTTTTGTGACGATCTACGCTTAAACGTCCGGTTATTGAGACATTTGCTTTGGATCCAAATCTGAATGCACCGACGCTCAGTCAGACTTAAAATCGATTTTGTCACAAAATTTTGTCACACGACCGCGCGCGCGGACATCGATTTGCCCGCGTAAATACACGAAAACGCGAGCGACGGCACACATCCTTACAATTTCCCGAAAATCAGTCGAACCGACAAGGCCCGGGTAATCGGCGCGATTCGGATTCGCCTTTCGCGATACATAAACGAGGAGGAGGGCGCGCGCGTTGCCGTATCGTGTAGCCGTTCGTAAGCAATACACATGAATACACGTAATTTCGATCGGCGGTATCAGCGGCGGCACGGGCGCTGTATGATGCTACAGCTGCAGGCACCGAGAGCGAGCGAGCGAGCGAGCGAGAGAGAGAGAGAGAGAGAGAGAGAGAGAGAGAGAGAGAGAGAGAGAGAGAGAGCGCTCTATAGCGCGCGATGGTGGATTGTACGTGATGTTGTATACGCAAGGCTCACGAGATTCCTGGGGGTCGGCGGGGGCTTGCGAGGGTGGTTATCCCGAAGCTGCGAGAGAGAGCTATAGAACCTTCCTGGATGAGTACCGAGGCCGGGATTAGCGCTGATTGGTTCGGCCTCGGTGTGATTAGAGATGTTATCAGCGGGGTTACGCCGCACGCTCCCGCTGTCCGTCGTGTATCGCCGTTACGAGTTTGCGTTCTTGCAATGTCCACCCACCGCTGTTGATCCAAGAACGCAAGCTCGCAATACGGTATCGCGCCATCATATTAACGCGTCCAAGCACCGGCTCGAATGCTCCTCGTTCAACGTGTGCGCGCGCGCGCCTGCACCCGTCGCACCGACGAAATTCGACGATGAAACGACGACGACGAGAGAGAGAGAGAGAGAGAGAGAGAGAGAGAGTACGGCCGCGTTACAACGTGATATGCGCGCGTCCAGCGAGTATCTCGTCGAGTGAATCGATCGTTTCTAATTGCGACAGCGAGATGGCTTTTTTTTCTCTTCACGTAGGTTTCGCGGCGCGACAGAGATCCCTGGCCGAAGACGGTGAGAGATGCCGATATTGTCGTTAGAACCGGTGCTACTTCTTCGGAGACACGTCCTGACGCCTGAGATTCATCCGGCGACGTGGAGAGAACGTGGAGATACGTGCTAAGAGTCAATATATGTCTATCCCCGGGACAGGGTGGAAGTGTCGAATAAACAGCCGTACGGTAGGTAGGTGTCGGGGAACAGAGACGCCTGCTCTCTTCCCTACCTGCTTACATCACCGGCCGCGCGCGGGCTAAAAAGAGCGTCGATTCTTCACAGATGGTTAAATTATTACAGGAGGTTTATGGCGAGCGTCGAAATCGATGGGCGCGGCCGCGCCGGTAGGCCCGACGTCGTCTCGACTTCCAATTAGCGGCTTATCGTTTATTGGTTTTCGATATTTGTTCTCCTTTCGTCAAGCTCATCGAAGCACCCACGAAAACGCCTCGCCCGGAGTCGTACACCATTTTTTTCGGAGAATGGAAGTCACCGGAATCACCGACTTTCCCACATATTTAGGAGCGCCCGAAGAAGCCACGAGGGAACGTGCGCGGAGAATATAGGGTAAGTCCAGGATAGATGGGCATACATTTTTTAATTGGAAATAACACATCTGTATTATTGCAATAAATGATCAACAACATATTGACACACTCAGCAGAGGATGATGTTTAAGGTACAGAAGAATTTTTGTGAAAAAAAATTCATGGGACACCAATAATACCGAAATATTAAAAATATTCTGTGAGAGATAGATGGTCACACACACACACACACACACACATATGAGGAGATAGTTGTTGGGCATGCCTATGATAATGTAGAAATTTGTTTAATTTTATTTATTTTTCTAGTATTTTACATCATTTTATTAATTATTAACCTTTTTGTTGATTCTTTCATTAATCGTTAATAAAATAAAACATTTCCACAAGTTCCTTACAGAAACCAAATAGGCTGCCCATCTAATCCTGATAAAAGTGAACCATCTATGCCGTTTGGAGAGTTTGCGTAAAGATGCGTATACCGCGTGAAACGTAGTCTTGGTGACGAATTTTGAAGTTAAGTACGCAATTCTTCCACGATGTTTTTTTTTTAGTCGTTTAAATTCAGGTCTAATGTTGTAACTCGAAATAAACCGTATTCGCAAGGTATTTTTCCGACGTGTGAAACATTTTGGAGGTTAACAGAAACATAAAACACTTATTTACTCATAATAACAGTGTTTTTGTGCATCAGGAAGAGACACACCTACTTGCGGTACATCCAACTCACAATTGACCGATCAGCGCTGACGCCTAGCATATATTAATAAAATTATAGCAATTGACCATCTATGCCCATCTATTTCGGACTTACCCCATTAAGGGGACTGGAGGAGGGTCAGATTACTGAAAAATCGTGCTTTTGATAATGTTTTTGATAATGATTTTGTGACGAACTGAATAAATGTGCAAGAATGAAAATTTTAAATACATATATTTATATAATATATGAAGAGTAGAAAAAATTTGTTTTTAAACAAATACTCATATAAATATACGTTCAGTTAAATTTTAAACACGTTTTTCTCGAAATTTTATTGTTCAACTTTTTGCAGTGATTTCTCCGAAACTGAGCTTCGTATCGATTTGGAATTTTAAAGCAATAATATTTGTTCATGCGGCTCTCAGGTGAACCATGGACAACTCCGTCAAAATATTTCATTTCGAGATATTAATTTTTTTATCGTAAAAGAACTGAAAAATTTGAATTTGTTCCTAATAATAGCTGCCATTTTGTTAATTTTGTTCGATTTTTTTTTCTAATGGTTCACCGGATAATGATAAGCCTCCTCAAGATTTCTAGCTAAAATTCGCTCTGATCGGACCACCGAGATATTACTGCAAAATCGATAACTTGAATAAAAAAGGAGAGTATATTTCAGCTATATATATCGTGTATTTATACGAGTATTTGTTAATAAACAAAATTTTTCTACTCTTCATATGTTGTATAACTATACCTAAAATTTTCATTCTTGCATATTTATTCAGTTCGTCACAAAATCATCATCAAAAACAAGCACGATTTTTCAGCAATCTGACCCTCCAGTCCCTTTAATCGATAATACGAGTACGTGTGAACCTTTATCCATTCTCACGAAAGGCGATCCACCAAGACGATCGCACGTCGTTGCGATATTCAACTCACTCCGAATTAATAACTTATTCCGGAATAATAATTTATTGACGTTTTGCGCGCAACGATATCTTTTTCTCTGCGGTACGATCGCGAGACTCGGACTCGTGGTGCAGCCAATCACAGAATCGACTTTCAAGAACGACGCGCGGAGTTGATAAAATTTTATAAACGAAACGCGAAACGAACGGCGATTCGCGCGCAGCCGGTGATGAGAAAAGTTCGGCGCGACTTGTAGCGCAGCGTGCGCGCGCGCTTCGTCAAGTGAAAAGGGAGATGTGGAAAAAGAGGGGACGGCTCAGCCTCCTTCACTCTCTTTTTCCGTCGTGGCGCAGTCGGGAAGAGGGCTAATATATATCAGCAAGTAAAACAAAAGCCTCGGACAAACAACGAACGGTGATGTGTCTACCTCAAGGATGGAGGCGGCGAGGGAAATGAGGGTGTCGGCGGGGAGGGAGCCAACGTGGGCGAGGGGTTGTTGGAGCGTTTGGGCGAGGGGCGAGAGAGGGTTGCCGGAGTGAGATATATGGGGAGGCTTTTAGTTTCGTTAATGGCTATCTCGCAGACCGATAAGTGCCGAGATCTGTCTACCTTCGCTTGCTTTACACCTTTCTCGCTCCGTGCTGCATGGCCGTTTCTATAAAAGCTGAAAAAGACATGATACCGGAAAAGGGCTCGCGCCCGGTACTTAAAACGGATCGTCAACGATTGCCGTGACGCTCCCCTTCACCCCTCCCGCTCGTTCCTACACGCGCTCAAGATTGCATAAAATTATCGCCTCGATGATTAACGAGTCGCGTCGTCCTTCGACGACGGATTTCCAACCCGACGACGACCAACACAACAAATTTTCAATCTCCAATCACTCGTGCAGATTCGCCACACGGCTAATTTTACAATTACCCTGCACGAGCAAAGGGAGTAACGAGTAACGCGGTAAGCGCAATATAATCACACTTGAAGCGGAGCCTCGTGAACTCGAGTGGACACCACGTGGTCTACCCCGAGCGGCCTCATGTACTCGAAGATCGATCGCGCGCCGTGTATTCTTAACAGATCGCTAATCGTTCCCGTCAGTCATCTTGGCGTTCTGCTACAATAAAGCGCTATTAGACATCCGAGCGAAGGCAGAAGAACGCCCTCGTGAGCGCACTCGCTGACTGACGTTACCCACTTTTCCAGAAAGAATGTAATTGATTGGCGATTTCCGGAGGGGAACTTGCCGCGAAAACTGTGCGCCGCGCACACGGGACACGGTTGCGTGTGTGTGTGTGTGTGTGTGTGTGTGTGTGTGTGTGTGTGTGTGTGTGTGTGTGTGTGTGTGTGTGTGCGCGCGCGAGGAAAATCAGAGAGACCGTGGCGCGGCCCGGAGCCGAAAGAGAGAAGAGAGGAGAGGAGCAAGAGAGTCCGCTGCGAGAGACGGTGCTCACTCTCCCCGCGTACTTTGCGGCGCGAGGCGACGCGTGAGGCACGAATCTTGAATCGCTAATTAGCGCGACGCGAACAACAACAACGTCGCTTATAATTCCCTCCATTTCGACGCACAGCAATGCGCACTTCTTTGAACGCGCGTGTTCCGGCGAAAGGAAAATCAACGGAGGCACGGCCGGGGGAGGGGGAGGGGGAGGGGGAGGACGAGGCGCCGCGCATTCGCTGCGCAAAATGCTGCAAAGCCAGAGCATGCCCGTTTAATTATACGCCAAAAATGATTGGTTAACCGGAATGCCGCCGCACACGAGAATAATTAGATACAATCGGGCAAGTCTGTAGTATCGAATAACGTCAACAATTGGGGATCTAATCAGAATCGACTATTACGATTCGCCCGTGCCGATTGATCGCTCGCGCACCTCGCCTCGCGCTATCGTTTACAAAGCTTGCAAGCGCGTGCTTGCGCACAGCGTTCCCTCTGCTTCTCCTCCTCTGTCTCTCCCTCTCTCACTCGCTCGCTCGCTCGCTCGCTCGCTCGCTCTCGCTCTCTGCCCCCTCTCGTTCGCTCGTCCCCTTTAACCGCGTCTCTGCGTCCCTATCTCTCTGTGTTGAACCGTTACAGATGCAGCGGAATACATTTAGCCAAGTACAAACAAGAAGCGTACATAGCTTTCTGCATTTCACAACGTCCAAACAGCAATAATCAAACTAATTATGTTTGCAACGACCAAGTCGTCCGAAGCGAGCAGCGAACGCGCGCGCGCGCTCTCTCGCGCGCCTTCCTGTTATTCGTTCGCGCTTTGTGCCTGACAAAAGACACTTTATATCATCGCCCTAAAAGGTCCAAAGGTCGAAGGTGTTCAAACACGCGACGCGATCTATCTCGGTCCGCGCGCGGCCGATGACGCGAACAAACAAGCGCGCGCCGCGTTGTTTCTACCTCGGCAGCTCTCGTTCTCTCAGCGAGAGAGAAACAATCGTTTGATATTTAATTGTACGGACGTTAAGAGGGCGGAGCGAGGCTTTTTAGCGTCGCCGTCGCCGTCGCCGCCGCCGCCGCCGCCGCGCCGGGTGAAAATTCTTCGCTCGAGTTTCCCAAGATGGAGATCTCGCGCCGTTGTTCGACAATTATACCATGTATATCGCCACGCACGCGCGAGCTGGTTGCGATCGCAGCACCAATCTCGAAAACGCGCGTAATGCAGATTTGGAGATTCGACCAAACGGATTTTGTGCCCCGTAGCAACATGCACGTTGCGTGTTCCACGTGTTAACAATTCGGTCGCGGTTACGATGCTATTTAACTGCCCTATCGCTCTGATTACTTCCCGGTGCTTCTGGGCAGCGGCGAATCAGGATTTAACAGGATGATCAGTCCTCGAAATAATCGTTCGTGCACGTCCGTTCTCAAAACCGCCCACGGTTGTATGAGGAATCGACCCGCCCCGCGCCGCCGACGCCGCGCGGTGCCTTCCTTCCGCTTCGATTCAACCGAAACGAGCCTTCGAAATTTGCCGCGGCCCCACAAACGGCGTTTTATATTTTATCTGCAACTTGCCCGCCCGCTTGATATATTCGCGCTTCCTTTCTAACGAACGAAACACCGTTCAATATCGAAACACGTGCGTGTGACGCACTCTCGCTGCTCAAAGAGATTACGAGGAGGAAAATACGCGGTTATTTGCGTACGGTGTACAAAAGAGCACCTTTTTACTCTTTGGCCGGCGACATTAAATCTTCAATTTTCTGCTCAGAAAAGCAAATTGGCCGATTCTTTTGAAGGGCACAGCACCCGAGGCGCTAGTACGCAGGTAAGATAAAATTATGCTGTGCGTGTATATGTGTGTCTGTGTGTGTGTGTGTGTGTGTGTGTGTGTGTGTGTGTGTGTGTGTGTGTGTGTGTGTGTGTACGTGCGTGTGTGTGTACGTGCGTGTGTGTACGTGTGTGTATATGTGTGTGTGTGTGTGTGTGTGTGTGTAACGCAGCGGGACGTTACGGAGCAAAGAGGTATAGCAATAAAGGCGAGTATGTTTGTTTAGGCTCTTTACTTCACTCGGGTCTACCTTTGCTCGATGCTCCGATCTACCTTCGCTTTGCATCTTCTCTGTGCGACATGTCCCGTCTACTTCTGACGATATCACGTGAAAGTTGCGCGACGGATAACAGTTAGCATGCAAAATAACGTCACTCGCGCGCGGGGCGACTTTCAACGTCGGTTATATTCAATTTGAGAAATAAACACTCGCGATAAAAAATGAGAGAGATCCGAAACGTTTGAGCGTTCGTAGAAAAAGTCCTCGTTAAAACCTAAAATTTCACGACGCGTCTCGCTCCGTACTTCTCGTCATCTCCGTAATCTTCGCGCCTCCTGTCGGTGGGGAGAAGAAAGAAAAAAAGGAGCCGCTCTCGTAATTGGCCGCTACTACTGGTTTCGCACTTTTGTATAAATAACGACGCGTCGTATTATATCGCAGACTAGTCTCATCCCCGAATTAAACGACGCGTGTCGAACGCGCGGGGAGAAATTTTAATAAGTGAGTAATTGGAGGCGTCCGCACACAGACGGCACATATCACAGACGATTTCTAAAAGCACAGACGATTCACAAAACGAGTACACGCAGAGGCGCGAGAGAGCGACGAGCGAGCACCTTTCTTTCCCTAAGACCCGGCGAGATGGACGTACATTGTATTCTCAGAAATGAGATCATCGTTCACACTCTCAATGTCCAAATCTCATTTTCCACTCCTCCATAAGTCACGGTACGTTTAGCATTCTCCGCAGTTATTCTTGTATTTCTTGCTCCCGGAATCTCAACACCTCGGCGCGCCCGCCAGCGCGTCCCCCTGACTGCCGCTCGGTCCCATTCAACGTCATTATACACTTACATATCCACAGAAGTCTCTCCTCCCTCCCCCCCTCCCTCTCTCCCTCTCTCTCTCTCTCTCTCTCCCTCTCTCCCTCTCTCCATCATCGGGATAGGATTTAATTTAGTAGAAACACTTATGAGCTACTTGCGACCGCAGTGGCTCTCAATGCGCAGACCAGCCGATATATTTAAACGACACGCACGCGAGCGCGCGTGTGTGAGCTCGAATAGGATTTAGCTTGGAGGGTCGAGAACCGATCGCGGCCGACCGCGTCCAAAAATTGCCTAATCACGCGCGCGCGCGCTCGCTCGCTCGCGTTATCGTTAACGCGGAAGCTTCGGAATCGTTTGCTTCGGAAAAAACGCCCTTCCGTCTACTTTCCGTCTCCCTCGAGCATCGAGGCGAGACAAAGAGATATGCGACGTGACATATATTACTTCTCCGGCTCAACCGGCCTCTACGAGAGTACGCGTCTGCTACCTGGATGCGCGCGTGTTCAAGACGCGCCAGCGATCGCGCGCCCACAACGACGACGAAATATAAATAACAACGCGCTCTCTGTAATTTTGTGTTGCCCGTCGTAGTTGCCTGTCTCCCTCCTCTCTCTCTCTCTCTCTCTCTCTCTCTCTCTCTCTTTTTCGCGACACAGCCGCTGCTACTACCACAGCCGACGAGACCCGGCGGCCGAAGCGGACGAGGAGAAATGAACCGGGGTCCGCGCTCCGATGGCTGTTTTGACACGAATATGGGTTTCTTTTGCGATTTCGATCCGCTCGTTACATCGAGCCTGTAGGTTGGATTACCCGTGACCGACACCTGGAGGTGGAGCACCTCCTTTTCAAGGACGCCGAACAACGGATATGCGCATAGTCATCATCGATTCCTCGAGCATCGATTCTCCCCTCTCCCTGCCCGCCTCCCCCTCGCCCCTCCCCGCCTGCCCCTACGGCCCGCGTTTCTTCTTCATCTTCTTCTTCGTCTTCTTCGTCTTCTTCCCTTTTTTTCACTACACTGTTTCCTCACCACATTGCGATCCGGTTTCGCGCTCTGTCCCGGTCAGGCCGTTAAGACGGCACCAAAACCGATTAGACACAGACCGACAGCCATTGATGGTCCAGTGAACGTCCGTTCAGTTATATTACCCAGAAAGTATAACTCTCTTTCTCTCTTGCGGGACGAGAAAGAGAGAGAGAGAGAGAGAGCGAGAGCGAGAGCGAGAGAGAGAGAGAGAGAGAGAGAGAGAGAGAGCGAGAGCGAGAGAGAGAGAGAGAGAGAGGGCGCGCGATTGAACATTTAAATATCACCGTTCCCCCTCTCTGACTCGCGCGGATAGATCGCGCGAATTCGTCGCTCTCAGCTGTGAGTATAACCGCCGCTCGGCTCCGCGGCTTGCCAAAGAGCGCACTTACGCTTAACACGGGCCATATTTATAACAGTCATAGCGGCCGATGCGGTAGCAGTCGGTCGTGCGCGCGACAATTATTTCAGCCGGATACAAAGGAACGCGTGCGCGCGCGCGCGCACGCGCGTGCGAATTTTGAGGTGCAGCCGCGGCAAGTAAATAATTCGCGATGTGGGAGCCGCGTCGCATCGATCGGCCGGCCGTCGAATCGTCAAGAATTCCGTTTCCGAAACACGAGCCGAAAACGCGCCGCCCCCGCGACGCACACCGGCGATCGATAGCGAAGCCGCAGCGACGCGTGAATAGAATCCTGCGACCGGCGTGTAATATCAAGGCAGAGTCACGCGGTGAGGTCACGCGCGATATACAAATGTATTAGGTAGCGGCGTTATTGAATCGCACAGCATTGAACAAGTGCGACGGAGCTTGTCGCCTCGCGCGCGCGCGCGCGCGCGCACCCACGATACCCACGCTGTCACTTCCGGTCCCTCCCGCTCGCCCCGGCGGTTGCCCAAAGCCGAAGCTTGACGTAAGCGGGCTTCGTTCTCGCAACGCATCGGCAGCTCATAATATTTTAATAATGACGGCTCTACCTGCCGTCCCGGCCTCCTCCCCCGCGCTGCCTCCTGCTTGCCGTCTTCCCCCCCCGCCCAGCGGCCCCGACACCAACCGTCGCCATTATGATGCTAATTTGGAAACGATACGCATCACTACTACGTCGACGGGCTGTCGCGTTACAGCAGATGGCATCTGGATTGTTACACCATTGTTCTCTCGCGCGCCTAACACTTTGCGCGCGTTTGCCGACGGCGCAGATAAATGCGTACAATAAAATATTTAATAACATAAAACATTGAACCTCCGCCGAACTTGCAGTAGGGTAAGTCCGGGATAGATGGTCGATTGCTGTAATTCTGTTAATATATGCTAGGCGTCAGCGCTGATCGGTCACTTGTGAGTTGGATGTGTCACGAGTAGGTGTGTCTTTTCTTGATGCACGAAAACATTATTATTGCGAATAAATAAATGGTTTATGTTTCTATTAACCTCCAAAATGTTTCACGCGTCGGGAGAATACCTTGCGAATACGGTTTATTTTGAGTTCCAACATTAGACCCGGGCTTAAACAATGAAAAAAAACATTGTATTTGCATACTTAACCTCAAAACCTCGTCATCCAGACTACGTTTCACGCGGTATACGCATCTTTACGCGAACTCTCCGCGAAACAGACGGGATAGATGGTTCATTTTTATCAGGGTTATCAGGGTTAGATGGGCAGCGACTACTTAGCGAGAAATAGCAAGCGATGGACATCGGATCGACGTTTTCCAGATGCTTTAAACGTGTAAAAGACGTCGATCCGATATCTATTCGACTATCATTTTTCTCTGAGTACCAAACATTAAGAACTTCAGTACATTTTAAACAGCTTCTTGTTTCGTTTAAATACCAAATAGATTTCTTTCTCTTTTCTCTCTTTAATAAACAATGTTTTCCCATAAGGCCTTTTTCTATGTTGCCACTTTTCAACCTTCTCTATTATATTGTCCTCGGTTTTTGTAACTTGTGGAAATGTTTTATTTCATTAATAATTAATAAAATGATGTAAAATACTAAAAAAGTAAATAAAGTTAAACAAATTTCTACATTATTATAGACATGCCCAATTATCCCTTCACATATGATCATCTAACTCAGACACACCTGACCATCTATCCCCTTCACAGAATATTTTTAATATTTCGTTATCGGCGTCCCGTGAATTTTTTTTTTCACAAAAATTCTTCTGTACCTTAAACATTGTCCTCTACTGAGTGTGTTAATATGTTGTTGATTATCCATTGCGATAATACAAATGTATTATTTCCAATTAAAAAAGCTATGCTCATTCCGGAGAAAAGCTTAAGCGTTAAGGGGGGGCTGGAGGGTCACAGATTACTGAAAAATCGTGCTTGTTTTTGATGATGATTTTGTGACGAACTGAATAAATGTGCAAGAATGAAAATTTTATATAACATATGAAGAGTAGAACAGTTTTGTTTTAAACAAATACTCATAAATATACGTCCATTTAAATTTTAAACACGTTTTTCTCGAAATTTTATTGTTCAAATTTTTGCAGTGATCTCTCCGAAACTGAGCTTCGTATCGATTTGGAATTTTAAAGCAATAATATTTGTTCATGCTGCTCTCAGGTGAACCATGGACAACTCCGTCAAAATATTTCATTTCGAGATATTAATTTTTTTATTGTAAAAGAACTGAAAAATTTGAATTTTTCCTAATAATAGCTGCTATTTTGTTAATTTTGTTCGATTTTTTTTTATAGTGCTTCACCGGATAATGATAAGCCTCCTTAAGATTTCTAGCTAAAATTCGCTCTGATCGAACCACCGAGAGCCGAGATATTATTGTAAAAATAACAACTCGAAAGAAAAAAGGAGAGTATATTTCAGCTATATATATCGTATATTTATATGAGTATTTGTTAATAAACAAAATTTTTCTACTCTTCACATGTTGTATAAATATACCTAAAATTTTCATTTTTGCACATTTATTCAGTTCAGGTCGCAAAATATTATCAAAAACAAGCACGATTTTTCAGCAATCTGACTCTCCAGTTCCCTTAATATCGCATCAATAACACTTCGTCGCGACTCTTCGAGAATCAAATTCGCGCGACGGAGGCGGCTCGCGTGGGCGGTTAAATATCGCGAGGTCGTTCTTACCGGTTCGATGTTGAGCAGCGAAGACGTCCGCCCGCGTCTCATGCACTCGTCAAAGTGACAAAATTCCTGGATGAAATAGTCGCCCACGTTCGCGCGCGGCACCACGTATACAGACCTCACCTTTAACGAGATTCGCTCTTACGTAAGAGCCGCTGTAGTCGAGCGAGACCTTGAAGCGTTATTTCGTACATCTAAGAATCCCCGCGCTATTACCTCGAGCAGTCTCCGCATCATTTCGACTGCTCCTCGCGTCTCACCAGCTAGTTTCTTTTGCAAGAATATCGCGAGTTTATTCACAGTCTCTTCCTCTTCCTCTCTCTCTCTCTCTCTCTCTCTCTCTCTTCCCATTTCTCCCTTTCTCCGGCTGAACGAGGGCAAATATGCCAACGAGAGACGGAATATACGCGCGGGTGAATACGCGCGGTCAGTCGGAGAGTTTTGTCGAATAGCAACGGCGTGACAATCTTGAAGAAGAGTCCTCGAGGGATTAGGGCCGTTTGAGTAAATGCATGATTGGTAGTCGAAGGAGCGGTCTCGAGCGAGATACTTGTGGTCTGGGTCGGTGGATTGGAGAGGTTCCGGTTGATCGGATTGCCGATTACCAAGGGGGAGCGCGTTGGTGGGGCAAGGAGGAGAGGGTCACGATTGCACGGTAGGAACGGGCACGTAAGAGAAAAGGGACACGCTGGAGTGCGGTAGGAAAGAGACAGTGAAGATCACTTCCGCTCCACGGAGCGTACTAGAACGCCGTGCGGTACGTCTCGTGTCCTCCGCTTCCTTCGTTAATAGTCTCACCGAGACATATCTCATAGCGTACACCGCGTCGAGTGTCCTCGACGAAAATTAATAACGACGTCGCGTGCGCGCGCGCGATTTTACGCCCCGCGCTACTTCTCGCGAAGGCGATAGCCGATATCGATCGGCCGATGTCGAGCGAGCCTGCACGTGGATTTCCAAGCTGTCGCTCGCGATGGACAGAACGTCCGAGGACCGGCAGCTGGTGTTTCCAATTGGCGTGTCAATTATAAGACGGTAATATGAAATGGAAGAAATATCGCGCTCCGCCGTGTCGCCGACGTTCAGATCATCGGTAATAGAATTTTAAATCAATGTCCCGCTACAATCAAGCAGAAAATCAACTTTCCCGCTTCCATTCCCAAGGCTAAACTCGCCGAGTTCCCTTCGCTTCCGGACGGAATCTGTATGGTATATTCGCCCGCAATATTTATAATTGATAGAATAGCCGATCACATCTCGCGGAATATCCCACACGATATAAGACCGCAAGAGTGCAAGAGCGCGAGCAGAAATACGGCGAATGGCCGGGAAAACGCTGGGAGCGCTCTCGCGCATCATCGATTCGTCGCCTCCGCTTTGAATCCTGCGGTGCGTATACGCACGCACGCACGCACGCACGCACGCGTCGTCCCTGGAGATCTTTTGATTCACGAACTGAACAAGCAAATCCGAACGACAAGGCGAGAGAAGTAAGAACGTACTGCATGCTCTCGCTCTCTCTCTCTCTCTCTCTCGCTCTCGCTCTCGCTCTCTCTCTCTCTCTCTCTCTCTCTCTCTCGCGCTCTTTCTCTCTCGGCCTTTCTCTTTCTGTCCCCGCTATGCTATATAAAGTCGTTCACCCCGATTCAGACAATCTACGTGTCTGCGCACGGCTGCTGCCGGCTAACCCGGGAATGATCCCCGTGATTGTATTAATATCACAACACGCCCCGGTACGTATTTATACGTCTGTTATCTCTCTCGCGTTCTCTACGCCAGGCTCTATCGTCGCGCCGCGGATTTATGCGATCATTGGTGCGCCATTTCGCGCGCCTCAGCCGGTCTCTCGATAAACCGGGACGGTCTGGCCGTTGGAAAGGGCCCCCATTGTCTACGTCCGAAATGTAACAATAAGCGAGGCTAATTGTTACGCCTAACCTCGCCGTCGTCGCGGAGATCGCGCGCGAGCAGAGCCGATACAGGCCGGGATCATTCTCGCGAGATTATTTCGCGGCGCAAATCTGCGCGCGCGTAAAAACTACTTTCTCGCCGCAAACGAGTGAATATTATTTAAGAGTGCCTTTTTACACGGCCCGTGTTCTATATCGACTATATTGTCTTTCGCTCCCTCGTTCCCCTGCGCTGTCCCCACCTCATTTCCTCCCCCCCCCGTCGCCCCTCCGTCCGCCGCCGCGCCGAGCATTTTCCGCGAGCGGATTCCTGCAAAAAATTTCTTAGTATTCGCCACTTCAAACCGGAACCATTTATCCCAAGTGAGCGTAAATCTCAGCTAAAACAAACCGCCCGTGTTCAAGGGCAAAACATCAAACACCAAAATGGATTTAATGGGTGCTTTGAGCTCTGTACTTCATTACATTTAGCGAGAGCGAACGAGAGCGCCGCGTTAAAATCCCGTGCGCCAAACGCGCGCGCGGGGATAAATTGAATCTCACTCGTTAATTAATACCTAATCAGTTTCCGTGTTATTACAGCTACAGGCTGAAACTTCGCTTCTTAATTAACGATCAACGAGTGTGAGACACGCCCGATCATAGCGAAGGATTACTCGCGCGAATCATACGCGCGTTGCCCGCGCGCTTAATGCGCCAATTACGCGCCATCAAAGAAGACGGAAGCGAAAAGACGAGCGGCGTTTTATCCGTAATACGCCCGAAGTGCGCGTAGGCAAAGTTTTCGACAAAGGGGAAACGGCGTCGCCGAGTGCAGCGGAACCGCAATGTCTATCGAAACGTGCGTCTCTCTCTCTCTCTCTGAAAAGCAGCAAAGCAGCGGTTTTAGGGTTCCCCTCTTGGAGCGAGCGACGGCGAAAAGAGGCGTCGAAAGACGAGAAAGTGAGACGGTTCTTGCGAAGCACCCGCGGAGGGACGAAGCGAGATGGGAAAGAACGAGAGACAAGATTGTGACTTTTGAACGAGTCCCACTCTGTCTCCTTCTCTCTCTCTCTCTCTCTCTCTCTCTCTCTCTCTCTCTCTCTCTCTCTCTCTCCCGCTCTCTTTCTCCCTGCCTCTCTCCTTCTCTCTCTCTCTCTTCCCCTCTTTCTCCCTTTCTCTCTATCCTCGACTGCTACGCATATTGTTCTATTTATGTAACCATTGTTCATCCATCGTTTAGGATAAATTTAGCTGGCAGACGAAGAGAGCGAGAGATGGCGAGGGAAGCGGAAAGGAAGAGTGAGAGAAGTGGAGAGAAAGAGAGTGAGTGAGTGAGTGAGTGAGAGAGAGGGAGAGAGAGAGAGAGAAAGAGAGCAGCGTTCTCTCTGTCGGGCTGTCGGAATGCCGGGTCGACTTCTTAAATGTTTCTTCTCTCGGGCTCTTCGATACCTTACTCTTTCTAGCTGGCACCCTCTCTCTTTTCGGCTCCGTCCCTCTGCGTGTGCTATTAATGATACCGATTAATTTAGAACTATTGGGTTTCCCAATTAGCCAATCGGAGGCCGCGATATGCGTCGCGAAAAGCCGCGCCTACCCGTTTTTCGCGGCTTTCGGGCCAAACCAAACATGGGCAGAATTCGCGAGACGAAGTTACGCGCGCGCTTCGCTTCGTTTCGCTTCGCGCTTACGTGCCGTTCGCTTTTTTAGCCGTCCCTCCCCCTGACCGTCAACCTTCGCCTGACGAACGCGTTATTTCTTCCCTCGGTACGCTTTTAGCCGAACATTTGTAAAAATACCGCTATTATGTCCTCTGTATGGCGCGCTGTGTGTATGTGTGTGTGTGTGTGCGCGCAGAGGTATATAAAAATTCTACGACGTCTCTGATCGCTGATGAGATCGCGCGCGCGCTTTGAATTTTTCCACGAGCCGATATACACGCTATGACACGCTGATTAATATCCGCCGAATCATCAGTTTAATCACAAGTTTACTCGTTAATCGGAAAACGCTTCATTAAATTTTATTACGCCCCGGCTCTTGTAAATACTTCACCGGGCAATAGCTTCGCGGCGATCGTTATCGATCGGAATAGCTATCCGTTCGGCCACTCGATAAAACAACGCGCCGAGATAGCCGGCTATTATTAGACTCGATTTATATGTTTTCTTCTTAGGTGGAGTTTCGTCAATTGCGTCACGCGCCAGACGAAGACTTCGCGAAGGGCATTCGTCATCAAATTATCGTGCTCGCAGAAAAGCTTTCTTCCGATATCATTCGACTCGTCTGTTTCGCGAATAACGCGTTTTCGATTTAATCATGAGAAAGAGGGAGGGAGGGAGGGAGGGAGAGAGGGAGAGAGAGAGAGAGAGAGAGAGAGAGAAACAAAATAAAACGAGCACTCTGCAAGTTCAGAAGAGTAATCGGTTGCATGCGATTTTTCTTACATCCGTTGCTTCTCGATGGTGGACACGGCGAGATGTAGCAACGGCAGACACAATGGACGCGTCCGGAGGTGCTCAAAGGGTCGCGAAGTTTAATTGCGAGCGGCGCGCAATGAGAGAATCATATTACGTGCGGCGGAATGGCGTGTCGAAAAAGTAGGAAGCCCATCGCGGAGCCGATCGAATTTCTACTTTCTCACTCGCGTATTCTATCCCGCGGTCTGCCAAGTCTTATGCATGCCCATCGTGCCAAATACCTTTCTACGTTCCATCTATTTCCTCCTGGCAGAGCGTTTGCGGATCTGTATTATTTTTATCTGGTCATTCACAGCCTTCGCGTTGGGAGAAGAAATATTCCGTTCCTCTCTCCGTTCTTTTCTCTTTCTCTTTTCCTTCATTTTATTTTCTCTTTGCTCCCCCCTTCGCCCCGATCCCCCTGGCTCTCTCTCTCTCTCTCTCTCTCTATCTCTCTCTCTCTTTCTCTCTGTCTCTCTCTCTCTCTCTCACGTCGGGCACGTCTGGGAAAACTATAGTAGACGCGCTGCTTTACCACGAACGTGTTTCCCCGTTCGTTTCGCGAGCCGCATGTCAGCGTGATTATCGATAATCGTTAGGCTGTCTCGTCCGCCATTCAACTTGCATCGCCGGATAGTTGCCGGCCTGTTACCGTGCTGCAACAAAGCTATAATTATTAGAGCGCGTCATCTGCGTAACTACCACGCGCATTTATACGTTCTCTCTCTATCTGTCCTCCTCCTCTCTCTCTCTCTCTCTCTCTCTCTCTCTCTCTCTCTCCCCCCCTCTCTCTCTCTCTCTCTCTCTCTCTCTCCGTCGCTCGCCGCGGCCTCGTATAATTCGCGAATATTTGCACGATCGTTTTCGCGAATATCTCGTGCACTCTTGGCACGTTTCCCCGCGTCTGTCGTCACATTATCGCCGATTATGAATCGAGCGCAATACGGCCGAGATGAAATTCCTTTGTTCCGACGCGCGCCCAACTCGTTTCGAGGCGTTTCAATTAAAAGCGATTAAACCGATCCGGTCGGATCGATAAAACCGATTCGTCAAGGACACCCGCGCGCGCGCGAATGCAGCGGAAAATTAATTCTACTTTTATACGTCAACGTTGAATCGCGCTGACAAAATCTCGCCGTCGCCCCGAAGATTGTCGCGAAATGTCAGAGAGCTCGCAGGACGATAGAAATCTCAAACGACGCCTGTCGCGCTCTTCTTATATTACAGGAAGAAATATCACTCGCGGTGGCGCAAGCA
Organism: Harpegnathos saltator; assembly: GCF_003227715.2. NCBI lineage: Eukaryota > Metazoa > Arthropoda > Insecta > Hymenoptera > Formicidae > Harpegnathos > Harpegnathos saltator. The sequence goes on along the minus strand of NW_020230524.1, from coordinate 114,129 downwards.
CGGCCCTGTCTCGCGGCCGATGCTTCAATTAGTCCGGCTAATTCGTCCGACGAAAGCGGGCGAACGCGCGAGCGGAATAGGAAGAGCCGGCGAGAGCGTGTGAGTCGATGCACGTGCGCGTAGCAAAAGGTACAGACAAGGCAGATACAAGTATAGCTTCTTACGTAGATAAGCGCGCGCGAGTAAAGCGCGCATTTTCAGTCAGTCGCTCGCTCGCTCGCACGCTCGCTACGCCGATGTCATTTATCACGCGCGCATAAATCAGCGCGAGTCTTGTTCAGCGCCTTATTCCGTGTAATCGCGAGAGATGACCGTTCTTCCGGCGGATAATATCAAGGAAGTACACATAAGCGCGGTATATAATTGCGTTATTGCGCGATAAATGATAGCGGCCGGCGAGTGCCGAGCAACGATCAACGTCGCTCTCGATATAATTCTTTCTCGCCGTTAATTAAGAAAAGACGACGGCTGTGTAATTAACGTTACGCGAGGGGCGGGAAGGGGAGTCACCGCGTGACTAATTATAACGGATTAATCGCTGCGGCCCGTGGGACGCGTATCGCGCGCGCGGCGAGGCTGTTTGCACGTCGCCGTCGTCTAATTGCACGAATTTACAAGATCACGCGTAATCCTGTCCGGGCGATCCTGATCGCGCGATACGCATCGGCGCTATATTCATCGCGTGATTGCGCGCGATCGACCAGTCGCGGAATCGCCCCGCGCCGCGCCGGTCCGAGGGAACGCGAGCCCTCTCGCGAAACTGCAGGAAATGCCTACGCTCCGCCATCTCTCGGAGAATTTAAGGACTCCCTCGGCAATTTTACGTGTTCGCGCACAAAAAAAGGGACATCCGGGCACTTTACCCCGCGCCGGATCTCGTCGGCGCGGCGCGGCGCGGCGTGGCGCGAGCCGGCCGCGCGATCTACGACGATGATCGAGCGGACGCGGATGCGTGCCGACGGAAGAAAATGCGTCCCCGCCCCGCTCCCCCCCCTCCTCCCTCCTTTCCACTCGGGACGCGGCCGTGTGTTTTAAAGCCGACGGACTTTGGCGTCTAACGCTTCAAACGAATTCTTCGTCCGTGACTAATTAGTCCGCGCACGATTAATTAAACACTTAATTCCGACATCGTGTAAATATTGGTAGCGTGTCGACGCGCGATTAATCTATTAGCCGACGCGAGCTACCTCGCGGATTTTACGAGATATCGATTACGATCGACCGCTACCCGCTGTCATCTCGATTCAGTGTGCGCGCATGCGCGAGAGAGAGGGAGAGGGAGAGAGAGAGAGAGAGAGAGAGAGAGAAACGCGCAAAGGAAGAAATAAAGCTCCCTCGCAAACCAAAAAGGACGACAGCTGGTTCTCACATTCTCAACGGTCTTTTAAAGAGAAGAGTTCCACGAGTCCTTTCCCATCCTATCCTGGTCTAACTCCCATGAGGAGTCGCTCCCGTACGTAGACCAGATTTATGTGTAAAACTCCCACACCGTCCTCCCCTCCCCCCTCCCGTTCGTCCGAGTTGACGGAGACGTAGGAAACGATCCCCCAGGACTCGGGAATAAACTTACTCTTAACGATCGAGAGAGATCTGCATGATCGTCGGCAACACGTCGTCATAATCTAGCACGACGCCATCGAGAAACCTCGCAGTGCGCGACGAGCTGCTGCTGGCCGATGTGCCGCGAATTAACGAAGGAATTGTTCTCCCACCGCGAATATGCCTGTAAAGGCGCGGCGAAACGACGCGTGAAATGCCGACATACGTTGGCTCGATATTTCAAAGTCGGTTTCTGCTCCCCCCGCGTTTGTTATTTAAACGAACTCAAATGAGCGCTCGGAGAAGCGGAGGGGGAGAGAGACAGAGAGACAGAGGCTTGATATAAAAATTTCACTCCCGCCGTTTCCTGCGTGCTCGATTTTAGTTTTGATATCCTGAAACTTTCAACTCGCGGATTTCCGCCGGAATGCTGAATCGCGCGAGAGATACCGTCGACGACGTTTCTCAAATTCCTGATAATCGCGCGTCTATGCGGCGTCGGGACGCGGTTCGTTTTAACTATTTATATAAAGAGAGAGAGAGAGAGAGAGAGAGAGAGAGAGAGAGAGAGAGAGAGAGAGAGAGAGAGAGAGAGAGAGAGAACATTATATAGCGACGAGGAGAGATGATGAGCTTGTTGCCCATCGAGACGCGTAAGCCAAGATATACAACCCAAGATTCCATGCATACCGGCGTCATCCCGAAACCGCGTAATAAGTTAATCACGAAGTTACGTAACGCACGAGGAAAGTCGTGTCGCTTCTTACAATCTCGAACGCTTCGTGATTCTCCGAATGTCCCCCCATCAGAAACTTTTATTGTTCCGGCTTTCTCCATGAAGATTCTATCGCTTTCGTGTCATTATGCTTGTTTGTCGTGTACTATATCTCATTATAACTATACTCTATACCAAGCTACTACTCGTACTACCTAACTAATGTACGAAATGTACTTCTCTTGAATATATACATCTGTTGGATGTTTCAGCTATCTTGCCGGGCCTTCGAGTAGCTTTCTCCCGGCAGCAGCAGTTAATATTTCTCTCCTTCCGAGATATTTACCGCTCGGTGGATTTTCCTCAACGCAGGCAGGCAGGCTCGCGGCGAACTTTTATTGGCATCGCGCGCGTCGCTTTTGCGCGTTTCGCGCGCGCTTGCGCTTGCGTTCAAAATCATAGATCTTGCAATCTCTCGCATGGACGCTATCGCTCGAAGCAAACTAATGTTGCCCCGGGCCACTTAATGATTCCGCGCGCGGTGCGTAGACGCGTGACCTGGCCGGTTCCCACGCGCGATGCGGAACACCACGCACTAAAGTGACGTATCGCGTACGTGATCATGTTCTAATGCACCGTACGTTTCTTCGGAAATAACAATTAGACGGCGAGCAGGCGCGCAAGGCTACTTATAACACGATTTCAACGACTGCCAACGAGAGAGTGGAGCCTGATCCTCCACTGCTGGCTTTCGCATCTATCGATCTCATTACAATGCTGTAACGAGAAGTTCACACTTGACGCGAGAGAGAAAAAGGAACGCAAGAAAGCAAGTCCGCCGCGACGATGGAGGAGGAACGAGACGCAATTGGAAATGAACCGATTCGAGTAGAAATGCAGCGGCGCGATGCGCGCAGCCGCACGTAGCGAAATATCTACGAGGAGTTAAAGCGGAATTTGCGAGCGAGCGCGCGCGCGCGCGCTCGCGCGACCCCTCATTAAAGTTAACGTTCACCTCGAAGAAGAAGCGGCACGTATCGTGTGCGATTAGAATGTTCATAATCCCGAGCTCGGCGATGTCCGCGAGAACGATTCCCGCGGGGAAATACCCGCAGCAGTCTCCCGCGACCCCGACGTCGATTTTTCCACGCCTCGCGAAACGTCACGCAGCAGCCGACGCGCTATCGCGCTCGCTCCGCCACAAAGTTTATTTCGTCTGCGCGCTCGCGCGCGCGTGCAACACTTATCGTACTACCGTATGAGCATAAATATGCGGGACGTAATAACCGTAAAGAGGCGATTTTATCTCCGCCGTTAAAAGGCAAGAATTCCAATGAAACGGTCCGCTTCTAATGTCATTTTATATCTTCATCGTCGGCTTCGCCGCGAGGACCTTCTTTTCCGCGTACGCTCACTCCTGCGCGCGAGCGCGCATTGTGTGCACCCGCTCTCGTAATCATATTCATATCTGACCCGAATAGCAATTCATACGATCGACCGCGCGGCCTCACAAATATCACGATACTTACGAGCATGTAAAGTATCGTCGCCGCGCGATGGCGCGATAGCGCGGCACATTCCGTCATGTTCGCGTTTCCCAGATCGAAATAATGCTATGCGGACATTATAATCGTAAATATGGGACCACGCGCGCGCGCGGACCGTTAGGAATCCGCATTATTAATGCCTGGTCCGCCCCCCCTCTCTCTCTCTCTCCTCTCTCTCTCTCTCTCTCTCTCTCTCTCTCTCTCTCTCTCTCTCTCTCTCTCTCTCTCTCTGTCTGTTTCAAAAGAGAATCATAATTTATTATTACTATCGGGATCGCGTGCACGCTCGCCCGCAGAATAACAATTCCGCCGTGACACAGAGGCTTACGCTTTCGGGAGGAGCGGGGGGCGGGGGAACCGGGTCGGGTTTCGATCGATCTACGAATACTCACGCGCCGCGGACGTCGGCGCTCGGTAATGTTTTTAACCGACGACCGAGGAATTATATGCGCAGGTCGACTTTCTTCTCGTAATTCAGACAGATTTTACTACCCGTCAATCCGGAACGCTCTTCCGCAAATGCCTCCCGTGCCGCTTCGGGGTCACGGGATACCGTGTGTCTCTGTCTTTTAGCAAATATAGTAACCCGAGCAAAAAATTGCTAGGGCCATCCTCATGAAGAATAAGGCCCTGATAAGGCGGAAAATAGGATGCCTTAAAAAGAGAGATGCCTCACTATTACCACATTAGGCCCCGAGATGAATCTTCTAAGGATGTCTTAAATTTTACGAAACAAGGCTTTGATAGGAAAAGTTGAGAATGCGGTCTTAGAAGGATTTTTTAGGGATGCCTTAGATTTAATAAATAAGGTTTTGATAGGGAAAAACTGAGAAGGACTTTAGGAAGATCTTTTAGGGACGCCTTGAATTTTACGAAATGAGGTTTTAACATGGAAAACTGACTATGGAATACTTTTAAGGAGGCTTTAGATATACAAGATCAAGTTTTGTTATAGAAAATTATTAAGATTTGAAGCATGTAATAAAATTGTCATAGTTTAGTATTGTTTTAATAGGTACACTCTATCTGGTTCTTTTAAAGATTTTTTAATTATACCGCGTTTAAAACAAATTTTACTAGTTTTAACAGTTGCCATATTTATTAATTTCTTCCAAGGATTTTTCTTTTTATTGCCTTCGTTTTAAAATGCAGCAAACTTTGATAAAAACAGTAGCAGGATTTTTATGTGTAAAGAGTATATGCTATATTTTATCGTAAAGTATGTTATATTTTTAAAATAAAAATAAAAATTCTTGTTGTATACTAACAAGGTTATAAAGAAAGAAAGAAATTACGATCTAAATTTCTCGGAATGGAAAGAACGAATATTTTTAGTCAAGCAATAATAAAAATATTTCCTCCTAAGATATATCCTATTAATATTGCCTTATAAAGACCCGTTAAACTATTTGTTACACATCTTATAAAACCCTTGTCTTTCTATCCCTATTAGAGCTCGATTAATGTTAGAGAAAAATAATCAGGCCCTTACCAGAACCCTATTAATTTTTCTATTCGGGAAGCGAAATCTCTCGTGGAGAGTCGTTCGAGGCATAAAACGTAATCGCGAGTCCTGGACGAGCCTTAGCGATTACACCAATCGTCGAGACGTTTAGAATAATATTTCTCTTTTCTTCTTTTTTCTCCTTCGTTTTATGTAATACCCCGTTAATCGAGACGGATATTTAGCCGGGACATCTGCTCTACTATTCCGTACATGAGACTTATGGCTGTTATAGGGGCGGCCGATAAATCGAAGAACTCGAGTGCGGAATATCAATTGACGTGGTGGCCTCAGCTGAACGTGGCGCGACATTGAAAGGAATGTAAATGCGTTATGAGCGCCGGCCCAGTTCTACCGGTGTCACGAAGCATTCGTCAACGTGTACCGCCCGTGGCTTACAGATTGCCCTATAAATGGACGGTAGTCCCAGAAAGCGCATGATGCGAGCCATAGGCCGTACGTGACGCGCAGCCGAGTCGAATTTCGTGGAGAAAGGCCCGCGCGTACGTGACAATAAAAGTTCCAAAAATCGAACCGAACATTCCGAAATGTGCCAACTGCTTGCGCCCGAAAAAAAGAAGAAAAATCAGGAGACACGGCGAGTGTGCGTGACGTGAGCCGCATGTCAACACCGCGACGCGACGCGACGCGACGCGCCGGCGAATCTTGCCAAATTCTCGCAGCGTCTCGCGACAATTAACTGCGCGATATCGCGGAAGCATCGTATAAATAAAAGTCATTCGCATTCTCCGCGGGAAAAAGAGGCCGAGGGAAGGAGCCATCGCATATCAGCGATGGAGCGAGCGAAGAAGCCGCGATCAATCACGCGTCTAACTTGTCGTCGCACCGCGCATAAATCGCCGATTATTACACGTGATAGCCATATTCCGGCGAGCCTCCATAACATAACGCGCGGTCGAGCTGCAAGATTACCGGCGTTTCGTTACCGTCGCCGATAAATCGGCCGAGTTTTTAGCCGGGCCGCCGCCCGACGCGGCGGAGGAGCGATCGCGATCATCGACGACAATGATCGAATCGATCGACGGGACCGGCGCGTATCATTAAAGGCAAGTGGACCACCAAGACCGGCGGGGCAAGTATCACGGTGTCAATTAATGAGCCCCCTGCCCGGGACCCCAGGATTCTCGAACGTTACGTGGAACGGTCTCCAAAGAGTCCCGCGGCGGAGCAAAAGGAGGAGTGGCCGAGAGGGCTCCTATGGTTTTGTCGCGCGCTTCTTGGTAGGCAGCCATAATAAATACATAATATGCACATAAAGGCGAGCCGGCGCGATCGAAATGATCAAGAGAAATCTTCACCCGTTCCTACGACCGCTCCGTGGGTGGTTCTTTCTCAGCCCTCGTCGTGCCATTCCCGGCCCGAGCGCGCCGGCCCGCGACAGCCGGCGCAGTGGAAATCGCATCGTTTTCCTGCCCGGGCACGAGAGAGAGAGAGAGAGAGAGAGAGAGAGAAAGAGAAAGAGCGGCTGGGAGTCGTCCTCGCGAAAACGGTCATTGTTGAAAGACGTAACGTACGGGGCTCTAAAGTTTTTACTGCCGCCGCGCCGCGCCGTCCGCCGGGAAGCGCGACGTAAATTTCGTCGCTAAAATGTTGCGTGTCGTTCAATTATGAATCTATCCGGGCGTACGCGCCTTTCGGACGACGAGGCGGCGCTCGAGCTGGCGGGTTTTATCGCGCCACCGAACGTTGCGAGCGCTCGGCCTCGCGCGCGCGCGTGTAAATTTGCAATATGTAGGTACACGTTTCGCGTTTGCTTCCTTTTAACTGCATGCAAATCGATATCTCCCGCGTACAACGTGTATTTTATTACTAAGCAAAGGCATCGTTTTCGCGCGATAACACGTTGCGCGTCTGGCTAAGACCGCAGTCGCATCGCACTTCATCGGATCAGGGAAGATCGTACAAAATATCTCTTATCACGTTAAGGGACCGCGTCCCGAGTAGAAAAATTAATAGGGCTCTGGTGAGGGTCTGATTATTTTTCTCTAACATTAATCGGGCCCTAGTAGGGATAGACAGACAAGGATCCTACAAGATGTGTAACAAATGATTCAACGGGTCCTTATAAGGTAATATTATAAGGGCCTTACAAGGCAATATCAACGGGGCCTTGTAAGGCAGTATTAATAGGACCTTATAAGAAAATATTTTTATTATTGCTTGAGTAAAAATATTCGTTCCTTTTATTCCAAGAAATTTAGATTGTAATTTCTTGATTTCTTTACGACCTTGTTAGTACACAACAAGAATTTTTATTTTAAAAATATAACATACTTTACGATAAAATACAACACTCTTTACACATAAAAATTCTGCTACTGTTTTTATTAAAGTCTGCTGCATTTCAAAACGAAGGCAATAAAAAGAAAAATCCTTGGAAGAGACTAATGAATATGGCAACTAATAAAACTAATAAAATTTGTTTTTAATTGCGGTATAATGAAAAAAATCTTTAAAAGAACCAGACAGAGCGTACCTACTAAAACAATACTAACCTATAACAATTTTATTACACGCTTTAGATCTTATTAATTTTCTATAACAAAACTTAATTTTGTTATAGAATATAGATTTGAAGCATCCCGCCCTAAAAAATCCTTCTAAGGCCCTCATCGATATTTCTTATCAAAGCCTTATTTCATAAAAACTAAGGTATCCCTAAAAGATTCATTCATCTCGGGGCTTGATGTGCTAATAATGAGGCATCCCTTTTTAGGACATCCTGCTTTTAGCCTTGTCGGGGCTTTATACTTTATGAGGATGGCCCTAACAATTTTTTGCTCGAGGTTATACTTCCTGCTTCCCTTTAAACTGTGACAAAACTGCCCAATATCATCTCGACGAATAACGCGAAACGCGACAACTCAAGCGCGCGATGAATCGACTCGACGCACGAGCGCTTCTAACAAAAGTCGCGATGTAATAAATTCCCTCCGATCGCGACTGCCGTCGTTGGTATAAAATTTCTGTGTTTCGCTGGCTTTCAGTCGGCCAGTCGGTCGATTTTATTGCGATTCCGACAACTCACAATCGGACGATTTCAGGTCCGGCTTTGACGAAAGCCCCGTCGTCACACGGTTTCTTTCTATAGCGGTCTGGATTCTGCTGAAAGCAGCGCGTTAGAATTGTGCGAAAGAGACTAAACAAATCGCTGCTGCAGTCGAGACAGAGAGAGAGAGAGAGAGAGAGAGAGAGAGAGAGAGAGAGAGAGAGAGAGAGAGAGAGAGAGAGAGAGAGAGAAAGAGAGAGAAAGGGAGAGAAAGAGAGCGCGCGCGCGCCCGCACGAGAAATGCCGGGTTAAACGAGGAAGGACGGCTTCATCTCCGCGGTGGTCCATCTGATGGACGAGCAAAAACATTATGGTAGAATGTGCGCGGGCCCGTAGTACATCTTCGCCACAATATATACGCCAATAGAATATATATATGTCAATTTTCGCCTTTTTCTGCCGAATTAAGAAGCGCCGCTCCTTCGCAATTAATCTCGGCTCCGGGATATCCCCGGGTTCTTTTGCTCGAACGTGCAACATGCTGCGCGCGCGCGCGCGCAATCCTCCCGGACAAAATTCTAATCTTGCCGACAAAACGTGAGCTATCCGCGTGTCCTCGCGCTCGAACGCGCCTCCGGAGGAGGCTTACGCGCGAGGGCGTTTACAGCGGCGCGCGACATGTAAAATTTCGGAAAAACCGCGCTCAGAGAGCCCGAGACGCTTGTCGGACTTACGAGCGTAGCGCCGTCGGAGTGTATGTACGGCACGAAAAGTCGATTTAACGTTTATATTGAACGGCAGCTAATGGGGGAGGGGGGGATTCGAGCGTCGATGAGGCTTCGACGCCGATGAACGTTCACGTCCGTCAAGGGAGTCTGGGCTCTCCATGTTTTTACGCTGACGCGCCAGTAATTTACAGTCGGTCATTCGGCCGTACATGGACGGTACGATCGGTAGCCTCGCGATACGTCAAATTAGCTCGTATATCATGGCTTTCTTCGCCGGCCCCCGGTCGATTTATGTGCACGCGCATAATATAAATTATTAAATAAGTCTACGCAACCGTGCGCGCGCCAGTAGCGAACCGCGAGCGACCGGCCCGCAAACACACGTCGGTTATTTATCATTCGGCGTATATTCGCGAGAGCGCGAATCCAATCGTACGCGCGAGCGACAGTTTCGAGATCGAAGTGCGCCGATAATCACCGAGAACCGGATGTCTGCGCGCAGAAGAAAACTGCCGGGTGTATGTTCTCGAGAAGCGGACCGGGGAGCGACGCGACTTTCTATCGCGATTATGTGTGTGTGTGTGTGTGTGTGTGTGTGCGCGCATTTTCGCAAGCGTGTAAGGCAGACGTAGAACTATCTTCTCGCGCAACTTTTTACAGTTTCGTTAATCACTGGGAATAATATTCTCTCTCTCTCTCTCTCTCTCTCTCTCTCTCTCTCTCTCTCTCTCTCTCTCTCTCTCTCTCTCTCTCTCTTGACGAAGGATTTGTCTCGAGAGCCTTGTCGAGAAAAGTGTGCGTGTGATCTCTTTCTTCTTCGCTCGGATATTTGTCCGAGTATATATTTTAGTCGCTCACGCTCGCGTCGCGCATTTGCATAGTCGAGGCCGACGTGACAGCAGCGACCGATCCGGGGGAGAAATCAATCCGATATTAATTCCGGCGCAGGAATCCGCATCGCGTAGAAATCGCACCCCACGAGGTACGACATGATTTCGAAATCCAATCGACATCGGCCAATAAAACTGTCAAACGGTAAATCTTCAAGAGCACCTCCGGCTCTTGGAAGGTTGTACCGTTGTATTGACGTGAGTTATCAGAGATAGAGAACGCCGAGAGAATCGGGGTGGATGACTCCCTGTCCCCCGCGCTCGCTTACCCTCGTGCACCATGATTCTACGCCGCGCAACCCTCAGCACGGGATTGGCTTTACCGACCTCAACGGTACGAAGAATGGAGGAGTTGAAAGAGAAAGAAAGGGAAAGACAGAGTAAGGCAGACGAAAGAGAGAGAGAGAGAGAGAGAGAGAGAGAGAGAGAGAGAGAGAGAGAGAGAGAGAGAGAGAGAGAGAGAGAGAGAGCAATAGCGAGAGGAAGAGAGTGAGAGTGAGAGAGAGAGAGAGAGAGAGAGAGAGAGGGGGGGAGCGAGACGGAAGCCGTTGGGCTTGTCTCATTTTACTTTACAAGAGGGATTTAAAAACGAGGAACCGTTTGACAGTTATTGCAGCCTCGCCGACGCACACCACCACGTCCCGGCCTCCCCTCTGACCTGATCTACCGGAACTTCGAATTAAATCTAATATATACAATAAACAAGGAAACAATCAATAACAAGGGGGAGGTGCCCGCTTCGCGTTGGTATTCCCAACAGCGTCGCCTTAAGTCGGAGGACAGTGATATGTCGATAATTAAATGCCGCTTTTGTGTGCGAAACGTTAATAAAAGCGTAAATCGCCGTCGTGGAGGCACGTGGAGGCTTACTCTGCCTTAAATTGTGAAAAATGACGGTGTCCCATCGGCAGTGATTGCCGTGAAAACTCCACGCAATTTGCGATTTACGTTTAACCGTGCCGATCACGACATGGCTCTATCTGCGCTCTCTTAATTTTCCGATAAAGTACCATTAAACTATAATTCCCCCGGCGCGCACGTACGAAAATAATAATAATAAACACGTGGAATGCCTCGAGTGTGCGCGCGTCTCTCGGTGAAAGTGATCGCGGATAAGATAACAAATTTGCACGCGTGTGCAAGGTGGAGTTTTGATTGATAAGCGAGACGCGAAAATACACGACGATTGCGCGCAAATGGCAATGATAATTCAATGCGGAATATTGCACACGCGACAGATCGAGGAAACGCTTACACGGCAAATTACGCAATGCGTGCACGAAAAAAAAGAGAACTACGCATGTAACAGCGCTCTTCTTCTTTTCACATAGTGATTTCTCATCCGTTGCTGACACACCGCGTTAGTTCTTCCGGTCATTAAATGTATCCTATGTATACTATGTAATTTGCAGAGACATTATACGAACTGATTAAAATAATAATACCCGAGCCGCCATAGTCAATGAGCGTGACGGCGACCGCTCGTACCAAACTGCCTTATGAATATTGATCTGCATCCGGTGTTCGCTGATAAATATATCATGCGGTATCGTTCTTATATTGGAATCACAATGGTATTGAAAAAGAGCCTGATGTCATCGGCGGCGGCATGGATTCGTCGAATCCAATCGCGCGTTCCTCCCGCGCCCGCATATATTACACGTTTTAAACGCAGCGTATGCTGCTTTATTCTCTCGAACACGCGCATTTGCATGTTTGCATAAATATAAGATTCGCGCGTCTCGTATATTAACATTGCATGTATGTGTGTGTGTGTATAGTCGGCCGATAACATATTTATATTTATATATGGTACATCGCGCCACCCTCCGCCTCCTCATCATCCATAAATTAGACTTCTGTATTCTTTACGCACGGGACGGGCGGAAGAGGATAGATAGAAATCCTCTCATACTAATGTACCTCCGAGCTTAAATAGAAGGCGACGCAGGCCAAAAGGAAGAAGCGAAAAAAAGGGACGACGCGTGGAATCGCAGGGGGGCCTGGCGAATAAGCGCCGCTGGTCTTACCGCCGCTAGGCAGCGGAACCCCCGCTGATACTAGGCCCCCCATCGACACCTGACAACCTGTTAGCTGCTGCCAACAAATCGCTTTGCATCCCGGCCTCTGTCAGCTTACTAGCTACCAACAGCAAGTTAGCTCAAATGAAGATACTTGTGAGTTCTCTCTCTCTCATCGCTTATCTCGCCTCTCGCCGTCATTTATCAGCGCGTTCTGTGGCAAATTGACGACGAGAAAAAATTTCCGCGGGGCGGTAGAGCGTCGTCTCGTGTTTCCTTGCCCCCTCTAGGAAAGCGCCAACAGCAAAATGACGAATTGATCGAGGTGCAAAATCCGAAATCACACGTCAACTCTTAATTCTCACTACGATGTGTAAAGGTTGAAATATAATTTCTCTTTGCCGCTTGTTTCCCTCCGTTATTTCGCGAGAAGGAGGAGATGAACTAGTCATCGGGGAATAAAACAAAGAAGGGGAACGCATTAAATGTGTCTCGCGCCCAAAGAAGCGCGCGCACCCCTTTTCGTTAGCAGTGATGGATGTTGGGAGTGACGGCAATGCCGAGCGCGATATAATAATCCCGTATAGGCGCGACGATATAACGCGACAATTTCCCGGTGCATTAGAGGGGACTTACATATTTTATGGGGATTTTTGCATATAATTTTACGGCGCGTTAGAGCGACATTTAAATACGGCAGCTGGATAAACAGAGCGCGACGGTTCGATTCCCCTCCCCGGGCAAGTGACGAAGGTGAAACGACGGATCGGAAAGAGAGTCGAGACGACAAAAAGCACGCGGGGGAGCGAAAGGGAGACGGAGCGAAAATAAAAAAGGGTCCCTCAGGAGAAGGAGGAGATGCAGCTCACGGACGAGAGAGGCGAGAGAGAGAGAGAGAGAGAGAGAGAGGGGGGGTGTGCACCCGCGATCTGTTTGCACAGCATGCGATACATGTGTTCATGCACCGAATCCAAGGGCGGCAGAAACGATTTGACGATTCACTTAAGGGCTAATCCCCACCTCGTCGGGCGATCGTCCCGATGATAACCGCGTCCGCATCTTCATAACAATCCATCTCGTCTGGAAACGCATGACATCGCTGAAGAACGGCAAAATAGGACGACGATACGGATCGTGTGGATATAGCGTGGATTCATTACCGTAAATTATACGGGACGAGGCGAGCGCGTGAGAACTTTGGCGAGAGAGAATCGACTTTATATAATAATGCGTGAGAGGTCTCTGTCTTTCGTACGTTAAAATGCCAACAATCTTACACATGCAAGATCGAGAGTCGTTATTTGCTATAAACAATTACAATCGCGTGTACTATTTTCGCAAGAAATTTTCAAGTAAGAAAATATTCAGATTTATTTATCCGATCTGTTCCGTCGCAAAAACGCAGCATATCCCGTCGAATAATTAAAGGGGATCACGTAAACAGCCGGAAGATCGAGGGACGCGCGCGTGCGGGATGAAAAACGATCGACGGGATCAATGATCCAGAAGTTGACGCTGTCCGGAAACTGCCGACGAGGCTGTCTCATAATATCCGCGTCTTCGGCGGAAACGTAGCAACGCGTGCAACTGTCGCATTTGAAGGGGGGTGAATGGTCGTGACCCGTGCCAACTAATCGGAACGAACTGCCGCAACTCGTCGATTTTACTCTCGGATATTCAGCGAGACTCGCGCATAAGCGAGAATTGTCATTTCATTTGCGGTACGACGACATAATGGCGACGTGTAATAATATATTATGTGTTCCGGTTAGTTTTGAGGGATTTTTTGCAAAAGAAACACGTTTATTTTTGAGAGACGTTAAATTTTCCTTTCAATCGCACAAAAAGTGTGATTATGCTCATGAATGCACGTGCCATGTGTTAAATTATTTGTAGAAATGCCCAAGCTTTAAAGTGGCCAACAAACACCAACTTTCAAAATATCTCTAGTAGATTTCCAGCATATAGCAGCTATAGCAGATTCCTCTAGTAAATTTCTAACTATAGCCATCTATATTAAGCCCTCAAAACTAACCGGAACACCCAATAGATATCGAAAATAAAAATAACAATAGATAGACAATGGGATACGCAGCATATCCCGTGGGGTGATCGCGCAAATAGCAAGAACATCGAGGAGAAGCGGACACGCGGGATAAAAAACGATAACTGTAACAACCACGAGATGCCTTCTGCGCAACGCGATATCGTTACAGCGAAACTCCACCGCGCCGCTCTTGTGCGAACTCGCGCGACTACGTATGTGCGAGATATTTATCGCGGAAATAACCTACACAATCTGAAACTTTGTCCACACATACACACGCCGCGCGGTTTAACTCGCCGTGTATTCCCGCACCGTATTCGAAATTGGTGCGCGCGCGCCTCCTCGGCTGGACGAATTCGCCTTAGTGAGTCAAAAGAGGACTTCAGCTAGCCGGTTCCCCGGGGAACATCACTGCCGTATCCGGGACTTTCGTCCGTCGCTTTGATTTATGTCCTCGTAAGTGACGTCACTCGTGTGCGTCCGCCGTATTCGCCGGCGTGGTACCCCCTTGTGTGTGCACAAAGGATCCTCCGTCATATTATCCCGGGCGTAGCGTATATAAATGACCGAAATTGGGACTTATTGTGTTTGTCATCGGGCACGGGAAATCTTCCGCACTGATTTATTATCTTTGCCTTCGGCCGGTCGCGCGCGTCCGTGTAAAATCGCCGGTCGAAATTTCCCTCGCTTAATTAACCGCTGTAATATCGACCGCGCGCACGTTATCGCTCCAGGCACAATTGAATTTCGCCTCGATAAGGGAAGAGACAATTTTCAAAAGTGGATAACATCGAGAGCGTTCTTTGCATATCGTGTCACCGGCGCGTCTCGCGCATCGTCAAAACGCGGTCGGCCGGCACTCGCTCTGATTGCAATTAAAATCTTTTACATAAGTTAAGGGACCGCCTGTCCATGCGGAATAATTAGCAAAGTGCTTTCGACGGAGAAGCAAGGCGATGGTGCGCCGTAATTGGCAATAAAACATTTCATTGAACCGCTAACTCGGGCCCCGGCACGGGCGGCGGCGAAGCCAAGGGGGCGAGCCTATTATCTTATGATAATTCGCGCCCAGGGTGAAATTAATCGAGTAACTACAATTTCATAATGGCTGCGCGCGCCTTTGAGAAGCGGGAGGCGACGAGCGCCGCACTTATTCACCAATACGCCGTTGTCGCCTAGCAGGAAGACAAGAGAAGGTAAGCTGAGGGTAACGACAGAGCAAGGGACGCAGTTTCCTCTATCTCTCTCTCTCCCTCTCTCTCTCTCTCTCTCTTCCCGTTCGTTCGATCTGCCCACCCCCGTCCCCGTCGCACCTTCGTCGCGCGAGCCCCGCTCGCGTATAACTCGAATGACATAATTGAATAATATAACGTGCCACCCTTCTCCGAGCAGAACTGAACCGCGCCGCAGCGGGCTGAGCTGAACTGAGTAATAGTAGAGCGAGTCCGGGGCTCGTGGGACCTCTCGTCACGCATATTTCATTACGCGATCTGGCAACCCCCGTAACCCCATCTACCATCTACAATCCAACCTCTCTCTCTCTCTCTCTCTCTCTCTCTCTCTCTCTCTCTCTCTCTCTCTCTCTCTCTCTCTCTCTCTCTCTCTCTCGCTCTCCCTCTCTCTGTCTCTCTCTGTCTCTCTCTACCCCCGATGTCGTGCTACATGGCGCGATGTACTCGTCGTCCGAGCGAAATCGGCCGATCCAATCGTATCATGAAAGTGTCACGCGACGCCTCTCAGATCAGTCAACGCAATAAAGCGCACCCTCTCTCATTCCACGAGCCATTGCGCGTCGGCAAGATTAAAAAGAAAAAAAGAAAAAAACCCCGAAAGACACAACTAATCTCTGCGCGTCGCGCGAGAGTGTCCGCTCTCTGTTTCGCCGCGTATAAGATTGAAATTACACTTGTTCCGATTCCCGAAGCGGCACCGAAATCCGTCTAACGTTCGCGCAACGGACGATAACGACTTCTCGGGGAAAGGGGAGGAGGACGGATATCATGATATACGCATTACGCGAGATGTACAAGCTCCGGGAGATAACTTTTCCCGATTCGATCAGATACAACGGCCGAGACACGCGCGGCGACGTGCGCGGATAAATCTCCTCGGGTCTCTCTCGCTTTCTCTCTCTCTCTCTCTCTTTCTCTCCCTCGCGCGCGCGCGCGCGCGCGATTTCATATCGCGGATCCGCGAGAGCGCGGCATTAACCGCTGCAGCCTGTGTAACGCGCGCGGCTCCCGCATTTTTTCTCGCGCGCGAAATAACGCCGATAACCCGACGCACCCTCCGACCTCCATCGCGATATGGTAATTCCGCGAAGACGCGGCTGCACACGTGCACACACGTGCGCATGTGTGCGTGTGTGCGTACGTGCGGGGCGATCTCGCGCGAATAAGATATACCGCGGAGATATCTCTGTATAATCCGAGGTATTAGTAAGCATCCTCGTGACGCTAGCATATTCCGCCGGGCTACTCCATTTGCACCAGACCCCTATCTCTCCGGCCGTCCCGCCGGCTCGATATAATACCCCGGTAATTCTCCGGGGATGCGATTCTCCACGGATCTCCGCCGCCGCGCCTCCCGCCGCTAAAGAAGCTCTCCCTCCCCGTCGCGCGCGATTCACACATCGATTCACGCTCATGAAATAAGGCGCGAGTACGTTTTGACAATTCTATTACGATTATTTCGCCCCGGCGACAGCTGCTGCGCCGCCGCGCTCCTCCGCTCGGCGAGAGCCTCTCTTTCGTTTCATCGTGCAATGAAGCACGATGCCGGGCGATCGTGCAATTACATCTCGAGGAAACGTATCTTTTTTTTCTTTTCGTTAAGCTCGCGTGCGGACGTTCGCACACCCAAAAAAAAGTATTCTATTTCTAAAGTGATTTCTCCCATAGTCTCATATTCTAAGCGAAGCCTCTTATAGGAAAAGGATTCCTCTTTCGATAAAGCGATTAAAATTCATCTCAAATTTATTAGATATTATTCTGTTTTCCTCTTATTTCGAGAGGATTTTCTCTTTTATCAGTTAATTTTCCTCTTATATCAAGAGGAATACCTGTCGATGTTTTTCCTTTTTCATCTACTCACACAGAGATACTCTCTTTGTGCATATAACGATCGTCGCCATATTTATTTTACGAACAACGTCTAGAGCAAAAGAAAAAAGAATAGAGATCGTTATTCAGTTTGTGTTGTTTCTCCCGGTTGTTTCGTCATGAATAAATTCAAGAATTTTTGAAGAAAATCAACTTAAAGACACACTGGCTCATATTTCAACGTAAGTACATATATATATATATATATATATATTCATTTGTCATAACATGTTGCACACTATATTAAATGCCATTTAGAGTATTTAAAATTACAAATTTATGTTTTACCCTATTTTTTTCACAGAAAGTGAAAAAGACAATTTCCTAATAATTTTCTCTTCCTTCCCTATAAAGGAACGTATAATCAGGAAGAATAAAGTACAGTAAGAATAAATAATAATCCTCTTAAAAAAAGATTAAATAATCTGTGTATAAGAGGAAATTTATATTAAAATCAATAAGATCTGCATTACATCCCAGTAAACACAAAGTATCATTGATGTTACGATGATACTTTGTGTTTACTGGGATATATAGCATATAATTTTTCTAACTTTAAGAATAATGTATTGAAATATTTATATTTTCCTCTTAATTTTAGAAGAATCCTCTCAAGGCCATATATAAAAGTAAAATCCTCTAAAATCTTCTTAGATGATTCCGCTTATTCTGAAATTATTGTTTTTTGGGTGATCGATTCCTTCTGTTTGTGACACGTGTGTTATCACAGCCTGTTTGCACACGACGATAGTAAAGATACGGTATTTCACACGGGACGAGAGGGATGCTCTGAACAAAAAAATTTTTGAAGATATCGTCATGTGCTAATAACCTGGACATCCCGATATTCTAGCGAAAGGAAAATCGACTCTACACCCGTTCAAGGATCTGTCGCTGGAATGAACGTCGTGGGACATCCTGTGCGAAACGCCATGGCGGAACAAATAAGTGTTTCATTAATATCGTCAACCGAGCGACATTCACGGCAGCATTTGCATTTGCACGTTTGGCCTTCTATGCGTTCGGGCCGATCAGGAAGCGAAGTATCTGTGTAATTGATCGCGGCGCGCGCATAAAGAACGCACGGCCGGCCGGCGCGACGTGCTGTGTTCACAGTGTATGTGTGCGTGTGTGTGGCGCGGTATTATAATGTAAATACCGTATATATTCACACAAAGACGTACATACCCGCATACATACATGACGTATATCACACGCAGGACGTTTCGGTTATTATCGAACACGCTTTGCGCACTGACGAGCATCGCGCGAGAACCGAGCCGTCGCGTCGCGTAAAATTAGTAACGCACGATATCGATAGCGGTGTTCACTAAAAAGCGCGCATTTCTGCCAGTTACGTGTGTCGATATAACGGGGTAACACTAGCGAGAGGAACAGCCGATAGTTTATCGCCGACGCAGTGTATATTTCTTGCTCTCCCCTTCCCCTTTCTCTCTCTCTCTCTCTCTCTCTCTCTCTCCCTCCCTCCCTCTCTTCCTCTTGGTCGGTCGGTCGGAGACAGGTAAGACTTTTCTGCGCGAATAGAGAGGCTCATCGGCGTGGTGTCGCATAAGGAATGCGGTATCCACGACAGCCGGAAAAGGCAGCGGCGGAGCGGAAGGAGAAGAACCACACTGGCCAGAACACGTGTATAGCGCCGTATATGGCGACACATTGTGAGCGCAATCGCGTGCCACCACGTGAGCGGTACATATTGCCTTCACAACTGGTCCATCTAGGGATGTCGCCTTTCATATTGCCACGGTCTAAGCACTCGTCTAACGACGGCTGTCCAGTTGCTCACTTTATTCGAGCGGTTTGCATCGCGCTACCAAATGCAGCTCTACGCATTCGTGGAAACCGCGTGCATTGAAATCACTCGTTAATCGTCAAAGAAGCCCGCTACGCGTGCAGAATCGGAGATATTTCGCCGGAATAATTATATCGACGATATTCCCGGCGGAGGGAAGACCGAGATAAATTCGTGGGAAAGAGGCGGCAGATTCGCGTTTGCGCATATGTTGCGAAAGAGACGCTAGAGAAAGAAGGAAATAATCGCAAGACGCTCGGTAAATCTGCTTCGATGTCATTGATTCGACGACGACGTTTAATTTCCTTCGTAATATGCGCCAATGGTCGTCGTCGCGATATTAATCGTTTGCAGCTTCAGTTATTTTTAACGCTTCTTTCTCAGTCGGTCCGCAAAAATTCTAACGATATACACCCAAAAACAAGTGTAATCTCAGAACAAGCGACGGAATCATCTAAATTTTAGGGGATTTTATTTATGTGTATATGGCCTCAAGAGGATTACTCTAAGATTCCTCTTTATATAAGAAGGAAAATTAATTGACGTTTCAAGAGAAAATCCTCTTGAAATAAAAGGAAAACGGTTAGAATAATAACTGATAAATTTTAGATGAACGGTTCACTTTAATCGCTTTATCGAAAGAGGAATCCTTTTCCTCTTAAAAAGGCTTCGCTGAAAATATGAGAGACTGTGGGAAAGATCACTTTACAAATAGAATACTTTTTTTCGGATGATGGGAAGCAACCTCGTGCGGTCCGTGCGCGCGTTTGTCTCGATACGCGGAGAAGGACACCGTCACAGGGTGAACGATTAAAGCGCGAATAATCCACGTGATCTGCCGGCCCGTGCACGGATATTCCCGTACAACACACTCCGCGCTTCGTGTACGCTACAAGCGAAAAGTTCAGCCCGTGGAACGAAGGGACGTTGGTGCAAGGAGGGTGCGCGAAATCGGGAGACAAGAAGGAGGTGGGGCCCGGGGACGAGGAATTAGAGAAAGTTTTCGAGGGTTGTACTGACCCCTGTTCGCTCATTGTTAATATTTAGGGTAGCCCGGCGCCACGAACAATGCTGAATGCTCCCCAACGTGCAGCGGGGAGTGTCTAACGTTAACCTGTTTCAGTTTTAGACTGCACACACGCGTACGACTGCGCACAGCGTGACCATTTTCGCGCACACGTACGAGAACGGCGTCCTTGCTTGCGCGAGGATCCCCCCCGGGTTATGATTAATGGATCTGGCGCATATTAGCGCCCACTTGGCGCACCCTCGCGCGCCGCGTCGGCCTTTACTACTTGGGATTTGCATTCGCAATTTAATGATCCTCCCCGGAGGCTGATTGACTTCCGCAATCGCGAGAACCGATTTCGCGCGCGTGTATCGCCGCCAGTGTAAACTGCCGACGAGTAACGCGTCGGCAGATTGTAGTAATCAGATCAATTCGAGGGACAGTAGAGATTTTGCGGGCAGATTCTCCTCTCGCCTTGTCGCAGGTATTCTTAAATCGAGCGGTATTTCCCGCTTTGAAATTTTGTCCCTTTAATACGGCGTTTAAAAAAAAAATTAATGTATTTCGAGTAAATCGAATTCCCATCGCAAGTCTTTGGACGAATAGCGATATCAGATTTACGTTTACTGGGAGTCCGCCGAAATGGATGCAATTGATGACTACAGTAGGATGTGTAGCTGCAACTATCGCTGGCTCAGCAGATGGACCGGACTGACCGATGCTTTCAAGGGGACAATAAAGCTCATACACATTGTATCCCACTCGAGTATCCCATTGTAACCGTATGTGAATTCGCGTCGTGCCACGATCGGATAATTGTGATTTCACCGACGAAGCATTTCGACGAATCACCAATTTTCCAAAAGACCGTAACGGAACCGAAGGAATATTTGCCGGGTCTGAGTCATGCGCGGGGCACTCTGAGAGAGCGCGTCCGAGCTCGATCTTATAGAAAAGAGACCGAGAAGGAAATACAGACAATAACACAGGCCGACAAAATTTTACGAAACTCCAGACCCTGAGACCAGACTATACTTTCCCGAAGGTTTTCGGTCCGCTGAATCCGAATCCGGCAGCGGAATTGCTCCATCACGTCAGGTTTTCGAGATATTCTAATCTGAAAGTGCAAAAAACACAGTTTTTCGCTATATTCGGGGTTATATTACAACGTGAATTAATTTTTCTCTACAAAACTCGTTACAGTATCTGAAAGTACTACTCTTCGCCTTCAAAATGCATTTTGAATTTTTCATATATCTTATTTCTTCTCGGAGATATCGTCCGTTGAAATTTTTTAGTTTGG
The DNA here is from genome assembly GCF_003227715.2 of Harpegnathos saltator. NCBI lineage: Eukaryota > Metazoa > Arthropoda > Insecta > Hymenoptera > Formicidae > Harpegnathos > Harpegnathos saltator. The sequence continues at coordinate 92,905 of NW_020230524.1, read as the reverse complement.
CGTTTTCATTACTACCTTACAAAAACAAAAAGAAATTCCGGCAGGTAAAAGTTGTGTAATTATATGTTTTTTGGGACGCTGAATCCGAATTCGTTGTCGGTTCAACCCCATGACCATCAGGTCATGGTTTGTCCCTAACCTCAAAAAAATAATTGATCAAAAAAAGGCGAATTCGAAAATCTTTTTTGAGGTTAGGGACAAACCATGACCTGATTGGTCATGGGGTTGAACCGACAACGAATTCGGATTCAGCGTCCCAAAAAACATATAATTACACAACTTTTACCTGCCGGAATTTCTTAATTTCTTTTTGTTTTTGTAAGGTAGTAACGAAAACGCCAAACTAAAAAATTTCAACGGACGATATCTCCGAGAAGAAATAAGATATATGAAAAATTCAAAATGCATTTTGAAGGCGAAGAGTAGTACTTTCAGATACTGTAACGAGTTTTGTAGAGAAAAATTAATTCACGTTGTAATATAACCCCGAATATAGCGAAAAACTGTGTTTTTTGCACTTTCAGATTAGAATATCTCGAAAACCTGACGTGATGGAGCAATTCCGCTGCCGGATTCGGATTCAGCGGACCGAAAACCTTCGGGAAAGTATAGTCTTGTCTCAGGGTTTTAAAAATGTCGGCCTGTGTAATCGACAGAGAATAAACTAGCCGTATGACGCCGCGCGCGCGCGGTCAGTCAGTGCAGAAATTCGTATTCTTCTCAGCAGAAATATTTCCGACAATCAAAGATTCATCACACCGACGGCAAATCTTCACCCTCGTTCTGCGTAACGCGCGGGACTTTACCGCAACGTGAACAAACGACGATTTATCGCAGAATCGAAGACTCGCAAATGACCAAAAGCAGGCGATGAGGATTAGCGACCTCCCGTATCTCCCCGCGTGACCCGCCGGGCCCGTCAAATCCGATCGCGTACAGATCGAACTAGCCGCACACGAACGCATAACCACCTGCCGTCGTCCCGCTAGCGCCCGCACGACGTCCAAATGGCGCACAGCACGGTGTTACTCCGTAAATACGGAGAGCACGGAGCGCGCACGGCGAAAGGATGCAACGATAGGACACGGGGTGGTGCGATGCACGACCGGCTCTTGAACGAGGAAGTAAGAAAAGCACGGCGCTAATGGCTGAGCATTCGCGCGAGAGAGGTTAGCGTGCAACGGCGCGTCTCGAGACACGCAAACCCGGGGCAGAACCCACGGTGGTGGGCAACAACCCACCATCGTGTGTCAGTCGGCTGATTGACAAGTCGAAAGATTTGCCCGCGATTATTATGATCGTCCGTGTTTCGTATCGCTCGCTTACTAAAATTGCCGGTGGGTCGTCGGGAGGTCAGCGTTAATTATAGTGGTACCCGCTCGGGCAGACCGACGGATATCTATCCGTTTATCGGATCACCGAGTCGCTCCGCCGAGCATGCTGCAGCGCGCCGCTCGGGATCGCTCCTTCGTTCGACAATCGCTATCGGGCGCGCGCTCACGGACAAAAGAGTAACACGCGACGCGAGTCGGGAACAAAGAGCAGCGTGCACGACGTCTTCCTTCCGATATGTGCGCTCGGCTCGCTCCGAGCGGATTCGCGCATCGCTCTCTCCGTTATTATTTTTCCGGTATGACGGGACGTCGCACGTCGGAGCAGAACTCGCGCGCGATCGCGACACGTTCGGCGGTATCGAGGAACCCGGTCATCGAGATTATCCGCCGGCGGAATCTATTTCGAGCACGCGAGAAATAACGAAGATACGGTCGGAGCTACCCTTGCCGGAAGATACGCGCGACCGACCATGAAGTTAGAGCAGAACGACGTATCCTTTCCCTCTCTGCCCCCTCCCACCCCGCCTTACCCCGTGTCAGCTCGAAGTCAGATAATATCAAGTAAAATCTGCCGTTTCCCGAAATCCGACTCTCACACTGATTTCCGCCACTTGTTATCGTTAAGCTTAGTATTCTTCTCGGTCGCGCGCTTGCACACGGTTACGTAAAAGCGCGCGCGTGGGATTGAAGCGACCAGGCTAAAACAATGCAGCTGTAAAATTACCTTCTTATTGCGCACACACACACACACACACACGTACGGAGGAAAAATCTACACCGTGAAGACGTAACGTATTTTACAATTATATTTTACTCTCTCCCTCTCTCTCTCTCTCTCTCTTTCTACCATATTTTGTTTCTAATGAAGGTAGGTGAAAAAATCTTCAAAAGATACCCAAGATGGAACTATTGAATGGTGTGGGATTTTTATCCGCTAAAAAGACACCATCCTTAATCATGACCAGTCTGCAGGAGGCTAGCGATTTTCGCTTCGTTCATTAGAACCAGGTGAGTGGAGTATTTATCAAACGATAAGCCTCTTATTGAGTTTTGAACCAACAGTTCGTATGGTTTAGTTCTCTCAAGCCGACGAGGGATGTTTTCCACGTTCTCTACTATATTGGTCCAGTTTGAAGTTTCACAAACATTTCTGCGAATCTTCGATAACTTCGCCAAGTGACTTTCAAGATGCGCCTCGAAAATACTCCTTTTCGGATTTTACTATGGGAAACGATATCGAATAAAAATGCAGCGCGCGCCGATTAACCGAACATCGGCGTTAAATCCCGCGCGGCCATCTTCCGCGACAATCACACATCGCGATTACGATCCACACGGTCCATGCGAATCCGGCAAATCCGAGCCGTGCGCGTGTGAGACGCCCATAGGTGACAGACCGAGCGACCGAATAGACAGAAGCGGCGAACGGGCAGAAGGGTGCATCGAGGTCGCAGAGGGTAGCAGGGTGAGAGAGTAGGAGGAGTAATTCTCCGGTATAATACTGCGTCAGCAGCGGCGGCGGCGCGGCGGCAGCAACAGCAGCAGCAGCAGCAGCCGCCCGTGGGTTTCCCGGGAGAACAGATACGTATGCTAATGCGACGCGATGCTCGTTATAATAATCTACAAGTCGAATGCGCGCGGATCCTCGCTCGACATTCGCGCAGGTTGCGCCGGCTATGCCGCGCTGCCGGTGACACCCCGTCGGCGCTATCTCGGCCGCGGGATCATGGCCAATGCTGGATGAGGGGGGTGGCGGGGGCCGAAAAAGGGGTGTGAGGGTCCTACGTAAGCTGGTTATCTAAATACCGTAAATAACAACATCCCTCGCGCGCCATGGAGTAGAGACCTTCGACCATCTCTCCGTGTATCATCCCTTCGCGCGGCGCCTACACCCTCGCTCCGTGACGCGCGGCAACCCCTTCCGCAGCCTCGCCCGAGCTCGCGGAGACCGCGAAGCGGGCCGGAGGAATCTCCGAGAGCGGCGGAGACGACGTTACGTTAGGCAAATACGCGGGGATGTGCGTTATTTTATTTACGGCGAGCCGCTCTGATCGCGCTTGGGTATCGGCATACTTGGGATGTATCGTGGAAATGTCGGCGCGCTAGTTGGCGGAAATTAATGCGGAGTTCACAAGTCGAGCCTTCAACGGTCTTCGCTACCGTGTCGTAGTATTTAATAGTCTTTGAGCGTGAATGATTGAGAATCGAAAAGAGTCGAGCCGGCAGCGCGGCGAAGATGCGTAACGACACGGTGCTCTTCCGGTTAAGAATATCGGCACGACGCGAGAGTCACGGATTCTCCGGAGGAAGTCGGAATTTTTGCACTGAATGGGGGGGGGGACGCGTAATTTTTATACCGCGGGGGCGAGAGAGACAGTGTGATACGACGGCTACTGATATCGCCGGAAATTTCGCGAGTGTTAATTTGCGGTTCTGATGAAATTAACGCTCAAGCGAGGCACTGCACAGCGCTGAACTTTAACCTCCGTTCGACCGCCCGTCTTTTTGCGGAAGCGGAATCAGAAAAAGATAAAGAGCGACTTGAACTACGGCCGAAGTTAACGCCGACGTCGGTGAAACCAGGCATAAGGGACATGTTTCTTGCAACGAGCGCGCGCGCTGTATGTGGTTGTGACAATTAATAACTATCTTCGTCTCGGTAGTTGTAACGTTCCGCCCAGCATCCCGAAGCCGAGCGCCTGTCACAGGCACCAGCCGATAGACAAATGAATGCATCGTGACGAGCGGCATTTCTCGCGTAGTCTGTCGTGAAAACGGTTGGCGGGTCTCCCCTTTCGAAACCGATCGTTAGATGTTATCGTCAGAAACCTTATCGTCATCTCGTAAATAATCTTTAATCTCCGAGCGGGGCCGGGGGGTGGGGCACCGTCAACGCCCAGCCCGCTTTTCTCGTCAACCCTAAAATGACACTACCTCGTCGTTTACAGACGCGACAACGAGAAGATCCTATCTCCGGATTATTTTCTGGATAAATGGACACGTTTCCGATCTCTCGCGGTGATGCTCGCTTAAAGCGTGCCTAACGACGGCCGTTGGGGTTCGTCGGCGCTAACGCCGACGAACGTCTAACAAGAGCAAATATGAAACGAATGGTCACCAGTGTGTGACATATATATATATATATATTCGCATGTATATATCGATTCACCCTCTTGACGCTGTATTCGAGATGTACGACATCGTTATCGAGGATTATCCTTTACGCGGCTCAACGATACTGCCATTACCGCGAGGCGCTAAAAGCGCATGAGGAAAGTAACGCGAAGAAAAAAGCATTTCGTTCGCGTATCGGGGACGACTGGGGAAGATACGCGTAATCTATATGTGCGTTACGGTCTCAAGAGTACGTGGATTTTTCAATTGCGCATCTTTCGATTCAGTATAGCAGAGCATTTCAATAATATCAGAGTATTGCAATAATGTCAAAGCACATTAATAATATCAAAACAAGTCAATAATATCAAAACATGTCAATAATATTGAAGGATATCGATAATATCCAAATTCAATGACATCAAATCATTTGCAATATTAGAACAAACGTAATATAAATATGATGGATAAGTCTTTAATTGTTACCAATCTCAAGTCGAAATTTTAATTTTATGTCAATCCCGTAAATTATACTAGGATTGTAAAACAAATGAATAATCTCAAAATATAATATAAATATTTTATATATACATAGTGTCCAGCTGTTCTCTTTTCATGTTTGAGGATTACTTAATATTTGATTGTTTTAATATTCTACATATCTCAATTTTTATCTCAAGTTTGATTTAATAGCAAGACTGAATATAAATGAAAAAAAGGCGTTAGCAAATTCAAAAAGTCTCGCGGCCAAGAGACATTATTAGAAACGTAAATTAGGAATTGTAAAATTTGTAATAGACTTAATATTTCGACTCAGACATAGAAGAAATAAAAGTTGGTAACAATAATGTAATAACGCATCGTGGAGTATAATAGAATCGAAAAATTTTTAATGAAAATATTAAAGTCGCAGTGAGCGATAAAAATTGGCCAGTAATGTCACGCAGATTTTATATCTTTAACTATGCAAAAACCCATCTATCTTATTTGTTCAATGTTTACAGTTCAATTAAATATTTATATTGATTTTTGCAATGTTGCTCTAATGCTGCCTTTATTTTCTTATGTATAGATCTTACGCATACGGAATCAGAGTTGCGATATTGACAATGTGACTAGTCGATAATAAACTTTAAACATTATACACGAATTATTTAATACTATAATTCTCCACAAATTCAAACGAGTTAATCGATTAAAACGAAATATTAACTCATATTCAAGAGAGATATTAAATTCAATATTTATTTTTCGAAAAAAGAGATAGTCATCTTGCAAAAATAAAGAAATCCATCTCAAAAGGAAAAGATAAATCCATTTTAAAAGAAATATAAAATTTGATATTCATTTCTCAAGAAGAAAAAGAGATAATTATCTTGCAAAAATAAATAGATAACAAAGGGCAGACATTTATTTCTATCAAGATTTTCGATTCTGATTAGGCTCCAAGCAGTAGTGTACAACTGCTCCTACTTTTCTCGTTAGAAATCAATGCTATCAACGTCTACGCATGCACTACATATGACGCCTCACGAGCGTAATATTTTACGCTCACCATTACACGATGAAATCCAGCGATGTCCACCGACGAAACCCGCAGCTGCATCTCGAGAACTACATCAGGGTCCAACCTCTATCATGTGTCGCTCTGCGTCGTCCCACGTTGATTGCACTTTGTCACTCGCGACGTGATTAAATATATATTGTAACGGCGATTGATTAATGTTTATTTTATAATATACTTCAATCGGAAAAAACGTTTCGATTTATTTCGATTTACGAGTCTACGTTAACGCGGAACGAAAGTGAAATTTATTTAATAACTGTTTATCATGATCATATATCATCAGGAACACAATTGCGATACGATAAATCTGGTAATTCTAGAAAGTCTCGCGCATGAAAAATCGCAAACCCGATCGCGGAATCAATCAACATCGTACGCGAACAAAATAATGAAAAGTAATTACTTTACGATGATTTGCTTGTCGAATACGATCTCTGCAATATTTTGACGAATTGAACTTAACAAGATTTTCATTCGTTTACTCAATGCAATCATGTAACGACTCGAATATATATGTACGGAAAATTTAAATGAAAAAGCAAATATTCGCGGGGATCGCGAAATCTAAATCAACGCGATATATATGATGGCGAGTTTCATTCGCTCGCAGTGGCGCAAGTTTAATGCGCGTTATATACTACTCAAAATAATCAGTGGATCACGTTAAATAAATAATTATATTTGATAATTGTATGTCTTAAATCACAAGTATATATTTAGATTAAATAAACAAGATATGACTATTAAATAAATTTCAATACATTTTTAAAAATATATTTAAATTGTATTTAAATAAATATATATGCTATTTAAAGAGATATTTAAAGAGATATTTAGAAAAGGAAATATTAGAAAATATTATTATAACTTTCAAAATTTATTGAATAATGCAGAAATATGATCCTCTAGTTACTTTAAGCATTTCATTTAAGAGGACATATACATACATGAAAAAATCTAAATAATAAATAATAAAATAAGCAAAGTAGATAGCATTGATTTTCACGAGTATTATAAACCACTACCATTATAAATATATTTACTTTTGTGTTTACACACGCATTTTTCAACTCACCGATACACGGGTCGGTCTTATAGATCTGAAACAAAAATCAGATTTGCTGATTAGATTTCTAAATTTGGCATTAGGAACAAGTGTGTGTATACAGAATGAATTAACTCTTTCCAGTTCCAATTTAACAATTTCTGTTAGCCAATTCTGAATAAACAACTATATCTTGACTGGCAATCACAAAGAATTATAGAGAAAAGGAAAAGTACAAGAAATCGGCAAGCTTACTTTTGAGCCAACCCTACTCTGCCCGAACCGGATCCTCCGGTACTGCATCTGCATCCATTTCTACATTCATCGGAAGTGTAGTTGCCTTTGCTGAAACAGAAAATAATTTTCCTAATTAGTTATAAGCATATAAAGATTACTTTCGACTTTAGAAATCGAGAGTAAAGAGATATTTGATAAGTTATAAGAGAGAGAGAGAGAGAGAGAGAGAGAGAGAGAGAGAGAGAGAGAGAGAGAGAGAAAGAGAGAGAGAGAGATATTAACTCATTAATGCCCGCTGGGACAGAAATTTCGCGTCGATTTCAATGTTATGAATTTTTATAAAAATGCTTGAAAATTTTAATTCAAAGTACATTACTAAGAGTTTTCGAGGTCGCTCTTTCCGAATCCGCTGCGAGAATCATAAAAAAATGAGTGTTTGTATTGATTTATAACGGTTCTTTTCCAAAAAATGCGATTTCTTCTCGTCAATTTTTTTTTAAATCATGGATTTCATCTTGATAAAAATGTTGAATATTACTGAAAAGTACTCCAATCGTGTCCTCGAGACTTGTACTTAAAATATATGTGGTTCTGAAATTTTTTGCAATTTAGTAATTTCAATATGGCGACCATATGTATGTATTACCATAGATATCGCCGGATTCTTGGGAACTCGGTCGAATAACTCGTTATGAGTACATTTTTATGAAAAATTATCTAAAATGAAAGTTGTCCTACCACGTGAAAGAACTCGATCAACAGGACAATTTTTATTTTAGATAATTTTTCATAAAAATGCACTCATAACGAGTTATTCGATCGAGTTCCCGCGAATACCAAGAATCCGGCGATATCTATGGTATACATACATATGGTCGCCATATTGAAATTACTAAATTGCAAAAAATTTCAGAACCACATATATTTCAAGTACAAGTCTTGAGGACACGATTGGAGTACTTTTCAGTAATATTCAACATTTTTATCAAGATGAAATCCATGATTTAAAAAAAATTGACGAGAAAAAATCGCATTTTTTGGAAAAGAACCGTTATAAATCAATACAAACACTCATTTTTTTATGATTCTCGCAGCGGATTCGGAAAGAGCGACCTCGAAAACTCTTAGTAATGTACTTTGAATTAAAATTTTCGAGCATTTTTGTAAAAATTCATAACATTGAAATCAACACGAAATTTCTGTCCCAGCGGGCATTAATGGGTTAAGTTAGGTTAGATTAGGTATATTTTCATTTATTTAAATCAAAGAAGAATGGAACATATGATAATTACCGTCTACATTTCAAGATGCTGATTGTTCCGACACTATGACGCAATTGCAAAGTATAGCAATTAATCTCACGTATGTGACATGTGTGTTAATGTATTTGTAGAAATGAAAAATAGCGCGCACAACATACACACATTCCGGCCGATATGTTCACTACCAACGCCAAAACTGTTATGACCTTAGTGTATCGCGCGCGTACGTATGTGTTGTTTTGAAGGACGCGCGACCTTCGGTGCACCGCGTCTCAATAAAGATGCTTTGATGTCATTCAAGATATTTTTGTACCATTTATTACACAACACAACATATTCTACACTCCAATACCGATATTTCATAGATCGTTATATTTTATTATTCAGCTCGCGCGTTTCGGTCACATATCTTTCGTATGTATATTCGAGCATATTATAAAATTACTGATTATCGAGATTTTAAGATCACAAATAATTGAAAGTGCGTAAAATGAAATATATAATAGCAATACTGTGCCAATTTGTGAATTTACCTGTGGGAAGATTTTCTCTCTCTCTCTCTCTCTCTCTCTCTCTCTCTCTCTCTCTCTCTCTCTCTCTCTCATTGCCCAAGTCAACCTCCCGATATCACATCCTTTCTCGGCAAAGTTGTCCTCGCGATGTGGCTCCCAGCTCCATCCGATCTAAAACGGAAAATAATTTGGCTATTTAATTATAGCAATATAAAGATTACACTCGGTTTCGAAAGATCGAGAATAGGAAGATATTCGGTCCACGGAAGTTGAGGTTAAAGTTAGGTTAGATATCGCGAGTACAAACTTCGATCGTATAGTTTCATTTATTTAAGACGAAGGGAAATAAAATGCGGTAGTTACCGTTTAAAACTTAGGAATGCTCCCACCGCTAATGATTACCCCGGCACTATGAATGTACTCGCGAAATGTCGCAGTTAATTTCACGCAAGTTTTAATGAATTTAGAGAAATGGAAAATAGCGCGCATGACGCCGGCCGCGGTGTGCTCACTACCAACGCGAAAACCATTATGGCCCAATGTGTACGTATTGCGCGTGTAAGTGTGTGTTGGTCTAAAGGTCGCGCGACTTCCGGCGTACTGCGTCTCAATTCAGATCAGTGTTGTATCGTTTATTTATAGTTCGTTATATGCTATGATATTGGTATTTTACGCCACACTATAATATTTAATCGTTCGATTCACATTCCGATAGCGTCTTCCGTATTTGAGTATATTGTCGAGCAGACTAATTATCGAAACTTCGGAAAGATTATTCACATCGCGTAAAATTAGATATTGAAATACAGCGAGTACGTGAATTTACTTACGAAGGAACTCTGGTTACCCGAATCGGATCCCTGCAGTGCAGCATCCGCATTTATCAGAAATGTAGCCGTTTTCTCTGTCAAATCTGAAACAGACAATAATTTTCCTAATTAGTCATAGAGCAATATCTCGTTACGGTACATAAAGATTACGCTCAGTTTCTCGGAGAGCCGGGAATAAGACGACAATGATAATTCGGAAAGGAAGGAGGTTATTGTTAGATTAGGTTATGTATAAAAGTGCAAAATCGAAGCTAATAAAAGTGATATGTGACAATCACCTGTTACATCTCAGAATATTTCTGATGCTCACGGTGACGGCTGCAGGGTGAACGTGCTGGTGAAATGTCGAGAAATGACTTTCCGAAGGAGTCGATAAATTTATGGAAATAGAGCGCGACTCCACGCGATATACTCGCCACCGCGTCGAAAACGGTTATGGCGTGAAGTATGCCGCGTATGCGTGTACGTCGTTAGAGAGAGGTCGTTTAGAGGTGGCGCGAGTTCCAAAACACCGTTATTATTTGTTATCGACTGTTACGGTCGATTATTTACACGATATTGTCCTTCCGGAAGTCTCTCGAAAAAGAAATTGTTTCGATTCGATTCGTCATGGGGATCGCGTGCGTACTTTTATGCAGCCACCTTATCTTGATATCGCAAATAAAAGTGTCACTTCTCCACAGGAGAAACGTCTCGTAGGATTTCGCATTCTATTCGCACGACTTTCCTGAATTACATATTTCTGCATTATTAAATATCCAGTTGCGAATAAATGTATATTAGAGCTAATTTTGTCGTCTACTTGCAGCGTATGAAGGAGGGAAAAAAGGCATTTCCATTCGGCAGCTTCGATTAAGCTTCGGGGAGCCGGAGAGGAATGAAAACGGTGAACTTTATTTTATAGCCGACGAGGGGGAGCGGCCTTCGGGTTCTTAAAGGTAGAATATGTTTCGTATCATCATAGGGGATTTACCGCCGTCTCCTTCCTATCCATAACGCTCCCACCCACGCCGGCAGCCATTTTGAATACATTCTCACCCGAGGAGAGTTATCTGCGAAGCGTTTCGATTTCCCATTTAAAGTATCTTATATGTACACGTTCCCGGGAAAGGATGCGCAGAAGTAAGCATCGAGAATAGACGGTGGAGAAACGGGCGTCTGAAAATATTAGCCGAGCTCACGCCGTTATCTCACTCTCATCCTCCTTTCCTCTTTTCTCGCTTTTCGGCAAGCAATCATTTTAAATAAATCTCAAATTAAAAGAAGACCGATTTTTCACGTTAAAATATTTGCCACTTATCTAACGTGATTTTTCAAGTAAAATTTAAGACGTGTTCGCGGTTGTGCTTCAATCATAGGATAACTGTGAAGCCTTCGAAAAATCACGCTTCGAGATAATATTTAAGCGGTTACGAATCTTTACATCATCTTCCGAGAACGCATATAGCCCGAAATATATTAATTTTCCAAAATGTCAATGTATACGCAATGTAAAAACGCAAGATACGCTCAGCTGATCTTCAGACGCAAATCAGAGCTGCGAAGGAGTTAATATATGCGCTTTCTACATGGAACCTTGAAAGAGAAACGACGCGATTTCTCATATCTTCCAATAAATCATGCTGTCGATTGCGAAGAAACGTACATTAATGCCATCAAGCTTCAGCGACTGCTTTCGCATTCAGATCTCGACGACGCTGAGTAATACACCCAGACGAGGGATAACTTTTTTCGATCTTTTCGAGAGGGCGAAAAGGTGGATGTCGGCGGGCGGTTGAGAAGAGAGAGAGAGAGAGAGAGAGAGAGAGAGAGAGAGAGAGAGAGAGAGAGAGAGAGAGAGAGAGAGAGAGAGAGAGAGAGAGAGAGAGAGAGAGAGAGAGAGAGAGAGAGAAGAGAGAGAGAGAGAGAGAGAGAGAGAGGAGAGAGAGAGAGAGAGAGAGAGAGAGAGCGAGAGAAAGAGAAGGAAACGGTAGTCGGGTATTGGCTCGCTGGCGGCGTATGCTTATTTTAATTGAAACAGTCGAACACCGCCGCCGCACACCTTGCCCCCCTGCCCCCTCAGCGCCGGTGTCTCTTCCTCTATCCCGTTTCTCCACCTCCACCCCCTCGTCCTCCTCCCTCTGTCACCATAGAAGGCGACAAATTCTCCCTCCACTCGTGTCGGCGCCCCTGCCGCGTTAAAACGACCTACCGCCGCGCTCACCCGAGGATATTGTTTCAAACGAATATGCAAATCATGAGCCAACCCAGAACGTGGTCCGCTGTAATTTCTATTGCTTCCACCTAGCGGGCGACACAAATAGATATCCTTAACGCTCCCCAGATCTAAAGGAGAAACGTGCGCCGAATGTGCGCGCTCGGTAACGCACCCCTCCACCGCTATTCGCTATCAGCTACGTACCAGAATTTCCGCGAGCGGACGCGAAGGGCGGGGAAGGCGAACGGTAGTAATTCTGCTCAAAGATTACCGTTAAGGGTGTAAACAATTTTCATTAAGCCCCGGCATCGTGCACTCCGCCGTTCGAAGCGCTGTTCGACTTTATCAGTAAACTTCAGGGCTAAATCGACTGCGCACTGCAAAGTTAAAATAAAAAACGAAAAAGGGAGAGAGAGAAAGAGAGAAAGAGAGAGAGAGAGAGAGAGGGGGGGGAAGGAGAGAGAAAGAGAAAAGGAAAAATCCGCGCGGGAAAAGGGAAAAATTTACACTCCGCGCGTGAGCGCGGCCTGCGTTCCTCCCCGGGGCGAATTTCTCTTTCATATCGGCGAACGATGCTAAGGGTAAGGAGGAGGATGCGTGCGTAAAAAGGGAGCGCGTTAAATACAAACGTTTCCAACATCCGACTGCCGTTTTCGAGCTTGTGTGTGGCTTATTACAGACCGGTCCGCCCGGTCGCGTTTTCCGGCGCGGAATTAAATTGACACGAGAAACGACGCGTTCGCGAATCGACAAACAGCCGACTTTGTCGAATCACGGAAGATCGAAGCGACGAGCGACTCTACGGCTCACGGTTACTTGCTCGCCCGGCTCGCCGTTATTTACTTTGCGGCGGAAAAATTCCGCAGCTACGTGGCGACACGTCACAGAGTATAGCCGGGCGTGCTTCTGAAAATCAGATTCCCTCAGCTAAGAAGGAAACGAGATCGATGTCCTCCAGCCGGCTGGGACGCTAACCTCGCCGGCTCCGAAGCCCGTTTAACTAAGTGAGAGAGTGACCCGTACTTTGTTCCCTCGCGCCGCGCCGGCAGGAATATATTGATAGTCAGCTCAAAACTCCATTAGGGCCGGCCAAGTATTCTCTCGTAAATACGAAAATGCTATCCCATTATTTACTGGTTAATTGGATTAATGAGACTCGTTATTCCGTAGAGGGCCGTGACTCGCGCGACCCGCTCTCTCTGTCGTAGGAGAGGAGAATTAGGAGGGATGGGTCACCCGACGTAGGTAGAGGGTCACACTCACAACGGCGAAGGATGAGGGTAGAGAATAAAGGGTAAGACCGCCGTGCGCGTGGACAAATATGTCCCGACACGTCGCCGACACAAACGCGCGCACGCGCGCCGACGATGTCTGGCTGCGTAATCACTTTGGAATTTCGCCGCGAAATCATTCTCCACGATTTAAGTCACCGTCACCGGTGCTGCGACTCCCGTCGAACTGACTTTCCCGGAGCGGTTCTCCCGCTGTGAAATTTCGACACTTGGATCGATCCAGTCGTCCACTCTCGACGATGCAGTATGCATCGTCTCGTAGATTTTGCTAATCAGGCTTACCAAATTATACGTCAGATTTAATTATCGAGAGACTATTGATATTTTTTTCACAATGGAGAATTTCCAAATTGAAGTTCCTCGCTAGAGAGTTTGACAGTTTCGACGCGACGAACGATCGGAACGTAAATCTACGTCCGAGCGAATATCAAATCTCCCGAGACGAATTATTCCTCGGCGGCATTAAAAAGCCTCCCGCCGAGAGACTCGCCCGTGCTTCCGTGTTTCGAGCCGGCGCGCCGTTGCGTTAAGGGCTCCAGGCCGACAATTAATTATTCCTAATGTCGGCACAAAGTTCGCGACGCCTCGAGCCGGCTTCGATTATTCGCGTGTTATTGGAACGATAAATCAAAGATTCCCTGAGAAAAGCTGCGCGTCAAACCGAATTCCGCGGGTGGGATACACTTTTGAAATGGCAAGCCGACTTCATTAATCAGCGGCGCCGTCGTGTCAAGGGTGAGCGGACTCTGTGCGGATGCCGTATTATATGGAATAAAATTAATGAGATACACAGAAATACACTCCGGTTCCGGCTCAACGCTGCGCGCGCGCGCGCGACCTCGCACTTTCGACCGGAACGAGACCGCCCTTAGACTCGAGCGTTGCACATATCGCTCAATGCTCCAAGACTGAATTAGACACTTTCGGGGCTACCTATGTGTACACACCGCAATATATGACCGTGATTTGTAAGACGGTGTAAAATAATTTTATAAAGTGTCTGCGCGAGAAGACAAGCACAGTCGATGAGTTCGATGCGAGTTAACAAGTGAGACGATGCGGCCGGCTGTCATCGATCGTATGCTCCCTTTCGCGTATGATAATACGAATATGATTACATTCTCAAGAAATGTGAACATGATACATTGTACAGGGTGTCTGAACTCAAAAGTCCAAGAGCTAATGTGCGGCTAATAGAGCGTCTCTTGAATTAGACAGGAAGGTCCTCTACTGTTTCGCAAACGAATTATAGGCGTATTGATAGATGAAAATTCGTCAATCAGGGTGATACAAAGTACTGAAGCGTGGCCCTTTGGACAAAGTTTCTCTTCCAAGATGCTGGAATCTACCGACGAATCTCTTGTCGATGGACTCGAGCTCGGAGGCGTGCATTCCGGCTTCACGAGGTCGCGTCACAGCAGGTATCGTCACGTATGTTAATTGGTCGCGTCATGAAAGAGAGATTCCCCTCCTCTTGGAGACATTTCAGCTCGGAATGTATTTCAGGGTATATACCCAACCGGTCATGCAGCTCGCGGTCCGGTGGTTTGAGCGCGAGAACGTCGCCCGAAGGGCGAAAGGATCCGCCGCGCCGTCCAACTTCCACCCTCCGCCACCCCCACCATCTCCGTCATCACGCACGCGACCGCTACCCGCAAGCAAGTAAGACAGAACGAGAAACGTGGACAGCGTGCCCGCCGCCGGGAAAGCCGAGGCGAGCGAGCGAGCGAGAGGGCCAGGGGGTGAGAAGGAGAGATAGATAGAGAGAGAGAGAGAGAGAGAGAGAGAGAGAGAGAGAGAGAGAGAGAGAGAGAGAGAGAGAGAGAGAGAGAGAGAGAGAGGCCGGGAGAGACGGAAGGACGGAGGAAGGGAGGAAAACGCGGTGAGAAACGGAGAGTGGGTTGTAGCAGCCTGGGTTCCCCAACGGGATAGCCCAAGGGGGTGTAAAGATGGCGGCCGAGGAGGGAGAGAGAGAGAAAGGACGCGCGTCGGTTATGATAAGGCGATGCTTTAATGACAGCGCGTTTCTATGGCAACGGGCGTGTAGGGGCTGGCCGCCGCGACGCCCGGCGTCGGTCAGCTCCGGGGGTGGAGAGTGCATTGAGCGGCCAGCCGCCATACTAGTGGACACACAGCCTCGATTCTCAGGGATGAATTTCTGTGTGTGCGCGCGTGTGCGCGCGTGTACACCCGTGCCATTCTCGCTCCCCGTTTTACTCTCTCTCTACTCTGCCATTCCTCCTCCCTGTGATGCACACACGCGCGCGATCGTCCTCTCCTTTCCTCTCGCTCGCTCGCTCGCGCGGGGGCGCGGGGGGGAGGGGGGCTGGAAGGGGGGTGCACCTCCTATTCTATCTGCTCCTACATCTACCATTTCCACCTCTGCCTTTGTCTTCCCATACAGCCGTGGCACCGGCAAAACCAGCAACAATGCAACGTTATTCATCTTTTAGATTCGCCTAGGCACGAGACGTTTCGAGAAACCTTGGGGATTTCGCTTCGCGCGCGAGCTCGTCGTTTATTCCATCTGCGTAACCACACCTGCCAACCAGCAGCCTTCTAGCAGCCTTCGTTGCGGTGAATGCCAGTCATCGGCAATCGAATATCCACGCATCTCTAGACGCGACTTCATCCATCGTGTCATCTCGACATCTCTCGAGACGAAGCGAAAAATTATTATTTTCCCCAAATCGTGCAAAACGGCGCGACAGTCCTCTCGATCGATGATCTCGACGAGCGGATATAATTGAAAAGGTGATATAGCGTTAACGATTCCGAACAAACCCACCTTCGTCCGCGGATGCGGCGGCGTGATTTCAATTTACCCTATCTCAGCTCAACATTAAGGCACACGTAAGGACTCCCCAAGTTATTAAGCGGGTTCAGAAGTTTCCCCGTAAAGTTCGAATTCCCACAATTAAATGAAGCGTACGACCCCCTGCGTGCGAGAATCCAGAAGCTCCTCACCTGCAGAAATTGCTCGGCACACGTTAGCCTTTCAGCGGGAGCATTTTAGGAGAACATCAAAGAATCTTTAATCGTTCTGCGTGCGATCCCCTTCGCGCGCGCGGTCTCTCCCTGAATATCCTCGATAAGTTGGTTACCCTCTTGCGGACGATATGCGCCGCTAGGACGTATCTCATTACGTAAATCTTCACCCTGCCACCCCGGAGAGCCGTTTATCATGAAACATGAGCAATTTCGTCCTCACATTTTCGAGTAAACATCGCTCCCGACGATAATCATTGAGACACGGCGCGTCACTTTCAATAACAGCCGCCGCGTAAACCGCACACTCGCGCGCGCGCGTGCCCGCGCCATTTCCGATTCCGCCCGGAATCTGCAGACTGCGGCCAAATCCGTTTCGCCTCCGCCTGCGATTTTCCATGCCGCGCGGCGCGACCGCACGCGCGCGACCGGTCGGTTTTGGCTGACCAGCGGCGGGCTCGCCGAAATATCCGGCCGTTGAAAATTCAAAAGCAAATCTCCGCGCGCGCGCGGATATGCTACGTACGAGGGCGGGCGAGTGATAACAGAATTTCGCAGCCGGAAACTCCGGCACAGACAAACCGGGCATCAAGAGTATCCGAAAACACACAAGGGATGTTTAGGGGAACGCAAACACACCGTGTCTCTGCATTATGGATGCAACGGAGTGGACCGCCACCCTAGCTGCACCCTCCGATCTCTCGTTTCCTCTCCCCCGCTCCTCCGCCCCTTACGCCGCCCGCTCTACCACCCTCCTCCCCCGCTCTCTCTCTCTCTCTCTCTCTCTCTCTCTCTCTCTCTCTCCCTCGTCTCACCCGCGCTCGCCTTCACTTTCCGGTCCTCTCTACCCTCTTTCCATCCCCGTGTGCACCACGCGAGATGGTTGGTTGGGCTGGCTCCGGGGCTTCACCCCCGCTCGCATTTATTTATAATCAAATTCCATGTATACCGGCAACCGGTGCGGTGGCGGTCTGAATTTCTATCCGAATGTGTACACACTCGTCCGCGAGGAGGTGAACGCGAGCGTGGGCAGGCGACACACACGCACACACGTGCACACGCATGCACGCATACGCACACCGAGGCGCTCACAGAGAGACACGCGGAGGCTCACACGAACGGACAGAACGGACACGTACACGCGCGCGAGTTCGAGGGTGGATTCTCCCACCCCTCTCAGTCTTTCTCCCTCCCTCCCTCTCTCTGTCTCTCTTTCTTCCTCTCCCTCTCCCTTTCTGGTCGCGGGAGAGAAAGAGAGCGGGAAGGCGCGGATTCGCTCGGCGGTCAATTTAAAAATCAATATTGACCGAGGAGCAGCCAATCCTTTATTTATCGACGCGGATTGTTGGCTGCACGGGAGAGACGCGCCAAGAAGATTGCTGCTCTCTCCCCCCTTCTTACCCCTGCCACAGCATCCCCTAGGTTTCCGCTGCCATGTTGTTCCAAACGCGTCCTGAATAATGCGGTCATCCTCGTTACAGTCCCTCTTTAGACCTTTATGTTACAGTCCGCTTCGTACCGGCGATGAAAGCTGCCTAGGGAAATGTGAATAGCTTACAAATTTTCCAGCCGCTTAATGCCTCGCAGCATTCGCAGCATTCGCAGCGGCGGCCAGATGGAAATTACCTAGGACCGGTAAGTACGGCGCGTATCTGTATCATCACTTGCTACACCATTTCATACGGTTCATGTTCACGTTCGAGAGCGGAATTCGTGCAGTCCCTTTATCGTGTTAATAAACGCGACAAAATTTGCTGGCGTTGCAGAAGCGTAAAATTCAGAATTGAGGCTGGCGCAATATAAATTAATAACGATGTATCCGTGCAGTGAAAATAATAAAACGGATCGGGTAGACACGCGACTGAAGTGAGCAAATTACTACCTATAGCTCTTTTGTAATTCGACGCGAGTGCGTTGAAACATTTGCGCGCGCGCGCGCGCGAAAGAGAGAGAGAGAGAGAGAGAGAGAATGAACGGATTGAAAAGAGAGACGTACGTACGATGAGCGACGGTATGTAGAATGTGCAGCCGCGAGGAAGAGTCCGATAATCATGCCGCGGTAATCGCCTCGCGGAATGAATTACCGGGCCCATTTTTTCGATTGATCGTCCATAATAGTGGGTGTTTGGGATTGTGGGCTGATCAAAGCGGGAACCAAGGCGGAGTCGGAAAGATGTAAGACTCAGCATCGAGGGTCGGACCCTCAGTATCCCTCCAGCTCACCCTTCAGCGAGGTACCCTAACAGACATGATCAAGAAAAATGATATCGCCCGCTCAAAAGCAGATGACTTTTTGCGCAATGGCGGACACGGCTCCTTCCTCCTTCGCAGGACTACCATTTGTCCCTGAGGAACATGGCTGCATCCTTGCACGGACATTCCTGCGGAGAGTATATTGTTGGGATTGATGCGCGGTCTATACGACAAAAATATCTTTCGTCTTGCGCTCACGCAAAATTTTTTCGACAATTTGCCATCTGTTTTGCAACATTTTTATCTGTTGACACAAGATGCTTCGGTTTGTTCAAGTTTTAAACTGAATCCCCGCCAAAGCGAATTTTTGTTATAATATTTGGCAAAGTATAATATTCTCTCCTTTTCGCGTCGTATGCTCTCGCATTTCTGAGCTCTCGTTCGACAAAGCCTTTCGGTTCAGCGGATCGCCAGTAACTCAGAGATTGTTGATACTTCGGCATTGAAACAATTCCCATTCTTCTTGATTTGGCCTCCAGTATCCCCATTAAGAGGAAGGCCAGTGAGTCACCGATACCCCACGCAGCGCCGCGTGGCATTATCAAGATTTATTTTATCAAACCGATCACCGGCGATACAAGAATTACCTCGCCACGAAATTACCGCCGTTGTAAATGTATCCCACTGTCTCTCGCAAGTGCTCGCACGCTCGCTCGTGCCGGCTCATGCCGAAAACGTCAAAACCACGGAATCGCTCCCTCTTCACTCGGCCCCGCACGTACGATATGTCCATCTTCGAGCGCGCGAGGGACACGAGGCGGTCGCCGCGCAAACAGATCAATGCTTCGCGTTCCAATATAAACAGTATTATTGAAACAAAGCGGGCGGGACGGAGGTGTAGCTGGATGAAGCCTGGCGCGCGCGTGTGAGGAGGGGACCGAGGGATGAAGTTGGGGCAGGAAGAGGACAAGAGAGGCGGTCGGGCGCTCTTCGGCGAGGGTGAGGATGGCGGGTGGAGGGTAGGCCATCGAGTGAAGGAGAGAGAGAGAGAGAGAGAGAGAGAGAGAGGGAGGGATGGAGGGAGGGAGGGAGGGAGAGAGAGAGGGAGAGAGAGTGAGAGAGCGAGCGAACGAGCGAGCGAACAGGGGGTGCAGACGAGGGGAGCGGGTGGGCCGGGAAGGTGAGGGGGGAAGCGAACCGGCGAGGAGGATGAGGGTTGATGTTTCTGCCGTTCCGCTGGGTTGCGGGGAATGAACGAGGGGAGAAGAGTTATGTTGCCGCGATATTGTGCTGCGCGGCACGAGCGAACCTCGAGGGGGTGGCTTCCTGTTCCACCACCCTCTCCTCCTCCACCTCGTCCTCCTCCACCTCCGACCAGAGGGTCCCTCTCTCTCTCCCCCCGCGCCGGATTCTACGCCGCGCCATCTCGTCGTATCCTCCTGTTCCCCCTTGCTCCCTACACCCCCTGGCCCACCCCCCCGCCCGCCGCTACTCTTGCTCCTCCTGTCAGACTCACGAACCCATCGACTGTCGATTCTGTATTATATGTCAGGACCCAAACTCCTTGATGCACGTACCGCCGCTCTCGCCGCCACCTTTCCTTCTCTCCCGCTCCTCCTCCCCTCACCCACCCACCCGCCCTTTCCCCTTCGCCGCCGCCCATCCGACCTTTTCTTATATTCGCTGGTAACTTATAGCGCTGTCGGTGTTTTCTTCAATAACGAAAGAAACGTATCTTCCACCTCGAAATCGCTTCACGGCAAAAGAATGGCCTGCCGCGATCAGACGCAGAAATTGATGCTGCGGAAAATGATAGTCGGCGGCGACCCGCGCGACAGTTTAAATAACGTTGTACTTCCGTTCTTTCGTCATCTACATTTTACGTCTCTCTGACTCAGAGAGACGCCGGGAAGGGGAGACACAAGGGTAAGGCTGTAAACTCAGATCGCGTGATATCGCGCGCGACAGCGAGTTGTCTACGAGTGTGAAAAAAAGGACATGAAAATGTGAATAATTAATGGCGCGTGTCGCCGCGGCTCGTCGTCGTTTTAGCAGGATCGCAATAACGCTTTGCGGCGGAGTCGATAACTCGAAACAGAGATTTCCAATCCAGATGGACATTGCGTGCGGCAACTCTCTCGCCTGATTATTAGCGTTACTACCGTGGCGAAGCAAGCAGTCAATCAGGACAGCGGACTGTTCGGGTAGGTGGGTAGCTGGCTGGACGCAGTCAGCTCGGTGTGAAATTAGCGCAGATGTCGCGGCGATGGTTCATGCTACAACTTCTCTGTTCATTTTCCACGAGAATGGATCGAGAAGGGGACGTCGGTCCTACCGTCTACTATCCGCTCCGGATTTTCAGTTCCTAGCATTAAGCAATCGTTGACCCAGTTAATCCACCCATCTCGTGAGAGAGAGAGAGAGAGAGAGAGAGAGAGAGAGAGAGAGAGAGAGAGAGAGGCAGAGAGAAAGACAGGGTAAATATCCTTCGAGTACAATCGTCCGAAGAAATGTAATCCCGTGGCATTATTATCGTTAATCGGCAAAACAAATTAGCGTGGGCCGAGTAGAATCCGGCCGGAGAAAGACTTGGGGAAATCTTGATGCGTCGTGATTTCTTTGACATGAATCTTTGTAAGCTCCGGCTACGTCGGATCCTGTCCTCCTCGTGTATGTACACGCGAAAATACGTATGTACAAAGAGGCGAAACAATAGTCGTATTTAGTCGTGAGAAAGGGATTTTTCATTAGGACAACCTAAGCCCCGATGCGAAAGGATTAATAGAAGTTATAAAGTAGAGCCCGAAGAGGTGGAGGAACATTACGTGACCTGACTCCGATCGAGTCTTTCTTCAGGGTTATATTGCAGGTTGCCGTCGTTTCTCATTCACCCCCCACGGCTCATGCGCATCACATCTGACCAATAGAATCGCGTGGTCCATCTCTGCTGCTGACCAAACCCCTTGACTCGTACCACTCTTACCCCCGAGATACATTCCCCCGCGAAGAAAAAAAAGAAACTTTGAGACCGGTCGCCCCCGCGCTCCCTCTCGCCCCTTGCATCCCCGCCAGCCAGCATACCCACCTCGAGTGTGTATTTTCTAGAGGAAACCTCATCAACTCCATCGAAACTCCATTTCTAAGAACGAAATTGGAAAGGTCGGCGAAATAAGCTCGACTCGTACGCGCCACGAACGATATGCGTATAATTTTTTAAAGAAAAAATATACGAGTAAGAAGGATGGCTTTTCAGATCTCATCTTCAAGATGTACGTCGTGCGAGACGTCGAAGGGAATCCCATTGGAGAGACACGGATTCTATTATGTCACATCTCTCACTTCTCTATTGCAAATTCCCGTATGAGATTTTGTTCCTTAACTGTACCTGCGGCTGTGTCAGGCTATCACACTGCGCTCCGTATCGTTACCCCCAACTTAACCCCTAACTTAACGTAACTGTCTGTATTTATTCTTGCGCAAGTTATACAGTTTAGATTCAGTTCTCTGATCAAAGCCACCGCACATTGTAGCGGCACGTTACTTTTCACTTTGACCGACTGTAATCGTTTAATCGACACCATTTCTCTGAAACGGCCGCGGTTAGGTTTTGCAAAATCGAGTAACCGAGCGATAAATATTCGAGCATCGTAGATAGAGAAGATATCATGTCTCTGCCTCAGACGCGTGAAAACGGTCGGAAATCAAATTCGCAATCAAAAAGTAGCATATAAAACAACACAGGACAGCCGCAGCTACGATATATGCGTGAGATGAACAAATATGGAATAATAAATATAAAACAGAAATAGTCAGGTTAAAGATAAGAAAATAAATTTTTCTCTTCTCGTTCTTCTATTAGCGAATAATCATTCACAGTGTCAAAATGAGAAAATATATAATCTATATATGTTCTTCTTGGTCCCTCAAGTTCGACGGAATTTGCAGGGTCAATATAGAACGAAAATTTAGACTTGCATTGGAGCGTGTCGCCTCGCCGAGACTAGGGAGGGAGGGAGAGAAAAAGAGGCCGTTCTAACGACTCGACAATTCGTCCTTATCCGCCAATCTGGCCCTAACCATAGCGCAAGCTTCCTCGCGAAACCATCTCGTCAGGCGCGTCGGGCATGACTGGAGTGCGACATGAATAACTTAGTAGCTCGATACCGCTCATCCGGCACCAAACGAGATCTTGTTCGGCCTTCACAACCGGCGCTGCTGCCGGTTACATCCATTCTTCGCTCTGTGCGGCGGTAATATAATATTATCCGAGCATTGTGCTCGACTAATTAGTCGTACTGACGCCGCGCGACCTGATTACACATTCGGCTCGGCTGCAGCCGAGCTAACTCTCGTCGAGTTGCGGAACGCGATGCCTCGGTGAATCCCTTGGGAGAGCGAGCGAATATTTCGCGGGATATGAAACGAAGGAAACTAAAAAAAAAAAAACACACAAAAAGAGAAGCGAGCAGCGCACGAGAGGGAGAAGCAAGAGTGCATTCCACGAGAGAGAGAGAGAGAGAGAGAGAGAGAGAGAAGAGAGAGAGAGAGAGAGAGTCGCACAGTGCGCTCAGATTTTAGCGGGAAATAAAAAATCAATCGACAGCACACCGGACTATTCGGACAGGTTCCATTTCCATCGACAAATATTTGGTCAAAACTAACGTCACGCCGCCGGCACGGATCGATGCAGTGTTTCGCTGTGCTATTTCCGAAAAACTTGGAAAGAATTGGATCGCCGTGCGGCGACAATAACAGCGCCGTGTAATTACTGACTCTCTCCCCTTTTTTTCTGCTATTTTCTTCCTTTTTATCCCATCGTATATCGCGCGGATCGGCAATCGAGCGGATAACAATCTCGTACAGTCAAATTCAAACCGGTTCCGACCTTTCAGGATCGTTTAGGCACGAGTGACGGTAGTCAATAGTCACCGATCGTAAACGTTGGAAATTACTTTCGCCGGGTTCGCCTCTCGGCTCGCCTTTGCAGCTTTGTTTAGATGAATCATCGATCGAAAATGAAAAGTTTGCGATATTTCGAGTCCCTGTTTCTCCGCTCTTTCCTACATTTTACATTTCGCGTGACTGTTTTATCTTGATTTTTACGATATCACTGGATATCGCGCGCGCTGTTTATGCAGTTACGGGCGAAACTCCGTTCTGAAGCGCGACTTCATATTAAAACAACCCCTGTGTAATCGGGATGGTAACAAGTAATAGCCGAGAGACGAGGGTCGAAGAGAGGGGTTATGCTCGCACCCGATATTCTCCACACCTTCCTCCCTCGCCGTTCGCGCTCTTTTTCACCCTTTGTCCCTCTCCCTCAAATTCACTCTCTCTATGGAACAATTTATCTACATTATACCCTCAGTTGGTTTCACTGTATGTTTTGACAGGAACAGCATTATTAAATGCCCCGGCTATCTGATCCTCGACACCCCTAATATACATAATACGCCTTTTCCTTACGCGTGGCCGCTTATCCCCCGGTGACCCTGCGCTCACCCCTCAAACCGCTCAAATGGTCAATCGGACATGACGACTCATCGGAAGAAAATAAAAAAAAAAGGAATTTGTTTCCCCATGTCCACTGAGGGGGAGGGCTCTCCCTGTGGTTGATAATACGCGGCGAAGCCGTTCGGCATCTCGAATCTCGCTTCAGCGCGAAGTGCGTAAGGGCGCGGCGAGAATGTCGGCGGAGGGTTAATTATGCGACAGTCTTTATTCGCGACTAAGCCCCGGCGATGTAACGATGCGGAAAAACGAGCAGTCGACCCCGCAAACGCGAGATTCCGTCCGCTTATCCGCTGCAGCGCGGCATCTTGTCATAATATATCCGTGATACGACTTAATGATCCATTGTCGAGATGCAACGGGGACGCACCATAATTCTCGACACGTTTCCCGTCACGTGGACCGGCCATTCGATACGTTCCGCTGCCATTCAATGGGATTACAAGCGTACATCGCTAATTTTTCTCATGCCCACTGTCACCCTGTTATCTGTGGATGATCCGGCTTCCGCCCGTGCCGCAACACGCCGCCACCCCTCCGTCCCCCATAAAAAATGTGGGATTTCAGCTATTCCCACCGAGGTGAAAATGAGATGGCTCGGCAGATAAGCATGACCCGGCGTTACGCGGACTTATCAACTCAAAACCGACATAAATCCGCGTCATTTGCTTTTCCACTCGTGTAACCGTCGTTGGTTTTCGGTGTGTGTGTGTGTGTGTGTGTGCGTGTGAGAGAAAGAGAGAGAGAGAGAGAGAGAAAGAATAGTCGCTTTTCCCGGTTTAAACGTAACGATTTAAAGGTAACATGCACCTTACACGTTAAATCGTCGACTTCCCCGTAACGCGCAGTTTCCTTCTATTTTTGACTCGAGATTTATCCGCGATCTTGATTACCGAAAGGAGAATTACGTCGAACGTGTATACATATACCGAGTCACGGTATAGTCACGCTTCCGTCTACAGGGGGTAGCTGAGAAAGTAACGATTCGAGAATCCAATCCCATTGGCTTTTGCGTGTAATAACAAGAGGCGGGCAATAATTGCGGTACAAGTACGTGCTCGCGCCGGGTAGAGTTTAATTCTGGGCGATATTATAATTAAGTGGTTCCAACGTAATGGTCGGCGTCACGTCAAGCAGTAACACCGAGGTTGGCGCTCATCATACTGCTTAGTTCAAACAATCAGCGACCCGATGGTGGCCGTCACGCGAACCCACCTTTTGCCTCGTCGACCGACGTCCTAATATTCAGGGGAGGTCTTATATTAACGCTATAAAAGTTCAAGCGCCAAGATAAACATCTGTACTATCTCTCCGACTCGCTCGCCGGGGTTCGCGGAATAAATTATGCCTAAATAAAATCCCAAGGAAAGCGAAAAAGAGATAATTACACTTGATATCGTGGCGCGACCGTGGCCGAACGCCACGGTATTACTTTATCCACCGCCGCCGTACTAAAACTATAACTCCCGTGTCTTTGCTTTACTTATCCATTTTAATTATCTGCATCGTTATAATCAAGCAGAAGGTACAATTATTCTCCGAGAGATGTTCCACTGGGACATCGAGATCGGAGACGTTTGTATCTTCGACGTGAACTCTAATTCTCGGACACCTGCGACAATCGAGAGATCATGTGACGCGTGAGTGACGGTCTACAAATGTGAATCAAGCTTATAGTCGCGAGATTACGACAGTTATTTATTCGAACTATTATTTATTCGCCCATGCGCCGAATGTCACTTATCGCTTATCGCGGGCGGGCGCGCGCGTGACAACGTCAGAGAGCACGTCTCGCGACTCTATGCACGACGAAATAGTGGCAATCTAAATGAAAATCGCGAGCAGCGCGGCAACGCGGCCAATCAATCAACATTCACGATGATGAAGAACACGTTTTCCACCATGCGAATTAGCGTACGTCAATCTGGCTCAGACTTAACACGCCGTTGAGTCGAGTACTCCAACCGACCGATCGCCGAACCGCAACCGGAAATTGGCCGCTTGGTTATCAAAGTTTGCGGTTTGCGTGTCTGCCGGGCTGAGCGGTAAATAGGCGAAAAGGGAGGAAGGTATGGACGGATGGGGTGGGATATAGCGCCATTAATAAGCGAGCAAGAGATAGCCGACTCGTCGGATTAGGGGCTGCCGAAGGTAAATATTCATTTCGCAATTGCGCCGACACCGGCGCTCTGCCGGATATTGTTAAAAGGGTGAAATATAATAGCGCTGAAGAGAGAGAGGTAACACTGTGATAAAATGTCGAAATACGCCCCGGCAGCGCAGCTCGCCGATAGGCGGCTTTTATTCGCGCTGCGGCGAGTTATATCGAGTATGATGCGACCGATATACACGCCGTTTCATCAACGCCGGGCTCAAAATTAAATGTATAAATCTGCCGGTACAGAACAAAGCATATTCGGCGCTCGCGTTTAATTCGACCGACCGTAAATCGAGCGTACGTCAGTCCGTACTTGGAAGCAGATGTGTCATAAGCCCGAGAAACATACGCTCTCTCGCTCTCTCGAATTCTCGCGTCGGCAAATATTCTGCCTTTTTGCAATCCAAATCCGTCCGTTCAGCTTTCTTCCTTCTTTCTCGTCCGTTCAGCTCGGCGGACACCGCGAGCCGCGAATGTCACCCCGCGGTGACAAGAGAATATACATATAAGCATGAACCCCGGCGCGCGCGCGCGAGGCAGCGTCATCAATTTTTGCATCGGTCGTCGATGATACAATCGCACGCACGGAGCGGCCGCCTTCTAAGCAAATAGCTGACCTCGCGATAAAAGGAAAAAATTGTGACTTACGACGGCGTCACACACTCCGAAGCGCCAAATTATTCCGCGCGTCCGCATAATATACAAATAAAGCCGCCGCGACCGCGCAACAGAGAGATACGCATTATACTCCGACAAACAAATAAACGTATTCCCAATTTGCATTTGCACTCGACCCTCGCGCGCGCGTGCGCGCGCGCGATTGTTCGTCCACGATGGCGCGCACGGAATCAACGCGCCGACCGCGGTGCGGATGTCGTCGCGAGCTGAATAATAAATTGCGCCGTTAATTGAAACAATTAATTAATAATTCATGATAGGCAAGGAGAATTTGCCAGGCGGATGGTGAGCGAGCGAGCGGATCGGGGAACGGAGGTGAGTGAGTGAGTGAATGAGCGAGTGAGAGAGAAGAAGAGGAGGGAGCGAGGAGCAGAGTGAGAGAGAGAGAGAGAGAGAGAGAGGGCGAGGGGGTGCAGCGAGGCGGCCGTCGCGGAAGCTTGTAATTTGCGTCACGACTAATGCGCAAAAGCGAGACAGCGAGGAAAGTTGCGGGCGCGAGCGACGCAGACGGGGATATACGCGCGTCTCTCTGCCATCCTGAATATAATTTACTTGAACAAACTAAAATCCCCATCGCGAGCGCGCCACTTCGTCGCGCCTTCTGCCGTCGCAGCGACGTGGCATCCTTTCCGAGAGACCTGTCGCGTCTCGTCGCCTCAGTAACCCTCGGCGTCTTTCTCTTTCTCTCTATTTCTCTCTCTCTCTCTCTCTTTCTCTCTCTCTCTCTCTCTCTCTCTCTCTCTCTCTCTCGACCTCCGAAACCGCCCCAATCGGTCCCGCTTCAACCCCATCGTTCCGCGATTCGGCCGATTCGCTCCTTTACGAATACTTTATAAGCCCGAAGACGCGGCCCGATGCCGCCCAAACTTTATTCTCTATTTATGTTTACTCGCGGCGAAAAACGCGGCTTTCTCCGCGGGATTCTTTGCCTTTTAAATCGAGCCGGAAGTGAATGGATTATGACGCCGACATAAAAGGCACGGCCATTGCGCGATTGCGCGTTACTCGACGTGTTATATACTATTACAAAAGAAGAACATTCCACAGCCTGCACATTTTGGCAGTAATTTTGGTTTTTGGGAGTAATATTCTCGAAAAGTTCCACGGCAACTTTAAACCGTGTGATTTTGTCATCTGTTCGTGCAATTCCTCAAGATGGTCGGAAAATTGTAAATACACCGCAATCTCCAACTGCTGGGCATTCAATTCTACGGTCGTCGAAGCTTCGACGTCAAGACATCCTTCTTTTCTTGTTTATTTTTTCCTTTTTTTTTTTTTTCTTAACAATCGTCGTTGAACGAGTGCTCGTGTTCTCTTTGGCGCGCCGCGTAACGATATGCGGCAGCGGCGCGTTCTCTAATTTGCAAAATTGTAAAATTCCATCGGCGGAGGAATGGAAAACGCGTGTCGATCAGCGGGAGATTCTAATCAGATCGACTTAGAGCCGGCTCGATCGACCTCCTCGGTGAGATGCGGTTCAATCCCTGTGTGCGGACGATAAAAATCCAAAAGGATAGAAAGCTGCAGGTTCATTTCATAGGGAAGAGAGCAGGAGACGCACGCGGGGCGTGGAAAGGGGAAATGGTACAATCAGTAGGAACGGCGTGGCGGGGCGGTGGAGGGTGGCGGGCGAACGTAGAGGGATGAACCGCCGTTCATAAATCTCGATAGATTACTAAATCCCGGGTTTGATGAAACCGGGCTGGGAGCGTACATACACGTATGCCGCTGAGCGACGGTTACGCGTACACGCACGCACGTACGCCGGTGTTGGTATCGCGCTAGCTCATCGGGAGCCGGGCGCTGATAACATTATCATAAAACGGCAATATCGCGCGGATATTGACTCGACAGAGCGCGTCGCTACGCCGTCAGCTGCTTACTGTCGAAGCGAGCTTAAGGAGTAATCTGGAACGCGGCGTCATGGCTTACAACTTTTTCATATGCAAATAGCCGCGCGATACGACTCGAGAGCTCGGCAATCGTGACGAGTGTTTGGACATCGAGTACGTTTTGAGTTATGCGCTCTCTCGCGAGCCGTTCCTCTCGTTAACGGAGCGTGACAGCGGAACTCTCTGCTCTCTGTGAGATATACGCGATTGTAATCTTTTTTTTTTGTGATATTTAAGATCAAGTATCTGGGTAATTTGATATCGAATCTCTCTGCGAGCGAATAAAGTTCGTTCGAATTAAAAATTCGACAAATTATCCCGTTCTTTTGAGAATATTTTTTTCCGACGAAATTCTTCGCTTCTAACCCAGAGATTACCAACGTTCTTCAACATTCTTGTCAAAGACAAATCGATTCAATATCGTTGCAGTTTGAAATTCAATTCTCGGCAGATCTAAAGTCCTCCCTCTATTCCCAGACTCTCTCGCGAGCGTCCCAACCGTCTCTCTTTCTCTTCGGGTCTTAATTAAAAATCTTCATCGGAATATTAAGATATTGGGGTACATTAAAATGCGACGGAGTCTGATAAGGAATAAACGCGGTCAAAGTCGGCGTAACGATACTCTCCAAAGATTGCGGATCGCCCTTTCTCTCTCTCTCTCTCTCTCTCTCTCTCTCTCTCTCTCTCTCTCTCTCCCCCTGTCCCTCTTTCCCTCTCCTTCTCCCTTCTTCTCTTTCTCATGCCAACAGCCGCCCCACCAATAATGTCTAATATAGCAGAAGGCCTAGATGATGAGACTTCGTCCCGCCTCAGTTCAGTTCAGTTCAGGTATTAGATTATGAATATTCATGGCGGTGTGTCTGCGCGGTGCTTCATTACACCTTCCCTCCGTGCTTCCCTCTGCTCGAGCTGCTCGGCCTCCGCCACGATTCTCCGTCTCGTCCTCTTCTTCTTCTCCGCTTCTCTCGCCTCCTGATCCGACAGCGGCAGGCGCGTCAATCAATATGCAACACCACACCGTGCTTTGCTTATCTTCCGCAATTCCTAACCAGCGCAGTTTCGCGCGAATATATTCATCGGCCGGGCCATGCGAGTGTCTTTTCTTCCGATTCGCAGCTACAGCGACTGAGAGTGCAAACGCGCTGGTAATGATCCGGCACGTGGACGTGGATCGGTGCCACGATCAGAACCGATTAGAACAGACTATGTATATCTGTACTTTCTATCTTCCTTCTCGGTCTCCCTCTCCTTCCTCTCTCTCTCTCTCTCTCTCTCTCTCTCTCTCTCTCTCTCTCTCTCTCTCTCTCTCTCTCTCTCCCTCTCTCGACGTTAGCGTTGTAGACTGATCGACTGATGAGTTAAATACGGTGACAAGTCCATTAACGGGGACGGCGATGGAGCAAATTCAGTGTACGACGGACAAGCGCGTCTCTGAAATATGCAACTCTGAGATTCGCTAATATTCTGAAAGTTTAACGAGACCGTTCAACAACAACTTCGTGTTTGACGACTGAATTTTTTAGAGTCCCAAGACCGAAACGAGTGTTCTTAATGTCTGCCGAGCAAAAATTGCATCAGGAAGTGCTCGGCACGGCAAGTTACATTAACTCCATCTACCGCTGACCAGCTGGCAATGCGACGCTCGAGGGACGCGACGTTTTAAAATAAAGTGTCGAGAAAATTATTGTGAGGAAACGCATGATTGGATGCTACATTAGGTATCCTCAATTATTTAAAATTTTGCCTCGCTACGTCGAGTATCGGTAACGCCGTTACACGCAGTTAATAGCGTTCACCGAGCCGATATCTGCAGTACTCCGTACACGTCGCTAATGGACTCACTTTGAAATATTCATATCCTGAGATTCGAGCGAATCATTATTTCACATGCTTCTAAATGTGTCTGCATATTAAAGATAAGTATTATCTCCGCTCTCGTGCATAAAATAAAATCCCTATACAGAGAAAGACAGGCAGAAAGAGAGAGAGAGAGAGAGAGAGAGAGAGAGAGAGAGAGAGAGAGAGAGAGAACGACGAGGTTCAACGGGTTTGAAGCACCAGTTATCGCGAAACGAATGTCGTCCAACCCGAAGTAACTCTCCTGCGCCTCTCTTTTCTTCCTGCTTTCCTCTTATTAATATACCGATTCAACCGGAGATATAGGCCCACATCGTCGAGATGAGCGTCTGCGGAATCGGCTCGAGGAGCTGAAGTTGCGCGACGGGGCCATTAGCGGCGGCCCGCCAGACGGCAGACATGTCCTATTAGTCACTTGGCCGGCGATCGGGCGCGATTTGACGCCCCAACGTCGATGGAATTAATAAAGCGCGGCCGAGCAATCTGCTCGGCTCGGTACGCACCGGCCCACGCACTACGCGGGGGATACTACAGCGGCGCGTTGGCGGTGGCAGTGGCGACTGTGCAATATAGCTGTGTGAGAGGACCCCCCCTCAGTCCACCCGCACCCTCCCCCTGGTCCCAGAATCGACGCGGCAGATTCTCCCCCGTGGCGAGAGAGTAGACGACTACGACGACTCGGTCGTCGGAACCTGCATGATTTGATTAGCCTCAGATTGACCCCACGGGCCATCCCCGTTACACTCTCGCTTTCTATGCGCGCGCCATGCGGGGGCTCTAATCACTCACGAGACGATCCTTTTTACCCCCGGCTCCATCTCGCCCCGCGTCACCCTCTCGTCGCTGCCGCTCCTTCCTACCCCTCGCCGACGCGACGCGCTCTTCCTTTATGCTGCGCAACCGACACCCGCCGTGCGCATCGCGCCGTGCGGGTGTACTACAAGCGCCCAGGCTCATCGGAGAAAGAGAGAGAGAGAGAGAGAGAGAGAGAGAGAGAGAGAGAGAGAGAGAGAGAGAGAGAGAGAGAGAGAGAGAGAGAGAGAGCGAGAGAAGGAGAGAACCTTCCTTCCCTCTGCCGCGACGACCAACCCCTCGGCCCTCCGCACCATTAGTCTTACGCCGGGCACTTTATGTCGGGAAATTTGCAATCTTTCCATTTAATATATCGACGCCGCGCGGTGGCGGGAGGCATACGATTTGAATACATTAGCCCGGCAGGAAGGCGCTTCTCGCTTCTGTCTCCTCGGCACGAATACCATGGTCGATATACGTCAGGGCAGCAGAAACGCGGGACCGGCTGCGTCACGCAAAGAAGTCCGCCTTCCCCGCGCTCCGCCGAGTTCCTGCGGGATCCGCGATTTCTTCTCCTTTTTCTCTCCTCATTTTTTTTTCCTTTCTCTTCCTCGCCGCGCGCCGTCGCGCCGGCAGAAATTTATCCCGGCGTGTCGTTTTATTTCTCTCTCGCCGCGAGTATTAAAATATATTTATATTGGCTACACGTGTGGAGATCTCTCGTCGCGCTGTCGACACGAGCGTTCGCATCGAAACCGTATGTATACGCTGTATGTGTGTGTGTGCGTGTGTGTGTGTGGTTACGTGTGGTGTACATATGTGTACGGTCGAGGGGCGACTCGAGCGGAGAGAGAGTTAGGCGCTGCTGCTACCTATAATTCGATTAGACCTTAACCTTAGACGAAGGTAGGAAAAGTGGCGAGCGCCGGAGGAAGGAACTCCGTGAACTTTCATTATGTTACCTCGCCCGCTCGTCCGAGGTTCCTCGGTATCAGTATCGTAACGATTCTCTCCGCCGAATTAAGGGCAGCTAAACAGAAGGACCCGGAATGACCGGAGGAAAAGCAAGAGCTGATTATATCGCGTATTTCATCTCGCGCTCGTTCACGTCGACGACGCTGTCCTGATTGAGATGACTCATGAGCCACACCTTCGTGTGGCGACCTATAGCGACGCACGATCCCACGCGTGTGTGAAGAGTGTAATGCGACAATTGCAGCGCTAGGCAGCGCGTAAATTCGTGTCAACGTTGAAGAGGCGATTGGTCGAAAAAGCGCTGATGAGAAGGGGACCTCCGATCGCGAGCGATCGATCGATTTTGCTGTCGTCGGCTCAACATTTTCGTCTCTCAAACTGAGGGATTCTATGACGCGGAACTTGGTGTTCTCGCGGTATGAACGTC
The DNA here is from genome assembly GCF_003227715.2 of Harpegnathos saltator. NCBI lineage: Eukaryota > Metazoa > Arthropoda > Insecta > Hymenoptera > Formicidae > Harpegnathos > Harpegnathos saltator. The sequence goes on along the minus strand of NW_020230524.1, from coordinate 60,044 downwards.
GCTCCGTAGCAGAAGAACAACTGACAGGAGCTGACGACGGACCA